>NC_069114.1:3719993-4019993 GCF_025612915.1 Magallana angulata
GTGTAGGCACGGATATAATACAACGATGGATGAAAGAGTGCGTGCAAGTCCCAGCTCAATTTTAGGAAATGAAAGGTCCGTCTGGTTCTGAACCTTCAAATGTAGCCAGTTTTGACATTAACTGTGGCATAAAGTATGCAACTGCATCAAAATTGAAATTGCTGATGAGGAATATGTTAACTTATTATCTTCGATTAACAAAACAAAACTGACCAAAATGAAAAGATAAAGTATTTCTTGCTTCAAAATGGCAGTTTTACCTTATCGTTTACATACACAGTAAGGATGCCTGACAAGGCAATATATCTATGCTTCAGCTCCTTAGTTTTAGTCAAACTTGGTCCAGTCAGCGATCCTGATCTTACTTTATTTAATTGGTAAACTACTCCCTACTTACAATTTTCATCTTGGCTAAATAAGTTACATTTATTTTGCAAGAAAGCAAAACTAACCTGTCCAACCATTTCCCCTTGCTATACTTGAAAAAAGGTAATATAAAGTAATTGATCTAAAAAAAACCCCACAAGTAACAGTGCATTTACATGCCTATCGTTGTCGAAGCACCATAATTATCTGCGTGCATTACGGTGTCTAATTTAACAAAGGTACCTTGCTGAATATCGTTATTGTACTTTAAATGCACATTTGACATGTTTAATCAGATATGTTGTGTTAGTCATACAATAAAGAACCCCTGAAAAAAAAGATATTTATCAGAATTTACACATGTACCATTTTCGTGTTATCAAATCTTTTTGTAAAATTTGACCGTTTTTATTTGTATTTGAAAAGAGCTTTGATATCTTCTTCTGCACAATTAATTCCGATTAACTTTGTTTTCGTTAAAAGCATAAAAATCAATCATGCTTCTTGAAAGTATCTGCCAAAAAACTCAATAGGACTAGATATAAAAAAAAAACCATATTTAATTTTGTATGGTTGTGACATATTATTAAACCTAATTTAAACAAGTTAAATGCTTTTGACAAGAACGACATGAATTCACGTGATGAAAAAATACTGTTTTTCGATAGTCTTTAAGACTTCAAGAATTTTAATGATTTTGAAATACCCCAAACATTCAACAACAAAAAAAATGCTCAATATCCATACCCCTACGATTACATGCCAGTCGTTATCAAATGATCACGGATACATGCGTGTGGTACGGTCTCAAATAATAACAAAGGCACTGATGGAGGTTGTAATTGTAAATAACTGCAAATATTACTTGTTTACCGAGAAATTCACGGATCTTTTGTGTTTTGTGACATAGTCTATTCTCTGAAGAAAAAAAACTGCAGTCGTTATCAAATGATCACGGATACATGCGTGTGGTACGGTCTCAAATAATAACAAAGGCACTGATGGAGGTTGTAATTGTAAATAACTGCAAATATTACTTGTTTACCGAGAAATTCACGGATCTTTTGTGTTTTGTGACATAGTCTATTCTCTGAAGAAAAAAAACTGCTGCAACCATTTCAAGAATTCAAACGATTAAAATAAGGTTAATCATAATGATTTGTTTTTTAACTGACTTCCAAACAATGACAAATCCTGTCGTTTTTAGGATTAAGTTATGTAAACATTAAATGTTATTTTAAAATCGGTGGAAATGCTTTAAATTTTATGTTTGGCATTGAAACCTTTTTGTTTTTGCTTGACGAATAAAAAAAAAAGTATAAAAATGTCTTTTACACACGGTTAGTGCGCATCCAAACTACTAAATCGGAATAGTAAAATTGATAATGAACAGTGTATTTTGTTTTTACTTTTTATTATCTTTTTAAATAAATTATCAGAAATCAATTTTAATGACACCCATCAATTTGTTAACAAGTAGATAAATAAAAAGAATATCTAAATTCGTTTTTTCTTTTTTATTTTTACGTTTTAAAGTTTATATGAATACTGACTTTATCGTCAAGTTAGAAAATGTAATTCATAATTACAATCATAATTTGTGTAATTATTTGTTGAAATATATATTGCATTAAATTAAGTCTTAATTTGATTTTTGAGATGCTGGGGCACATGTGTCTTTAACAAATCCTTTAGAGAAAATTAATGTTGATCTTCGTACTTTTTATTGCCTTTTACCCAGCCCCGTTATGCAATGGTGTTAATAAATCAATTGAGAAATTATAAGGTAAGTCAATGAATTATGTGATGAGGCCTATACCTGATATACATCATTTGCTTTGAACGTGAAAAAGTATCGTTTCCTCGATAGTCTTTCTTACCTGTATTCATGAAGCAATGCAGAGTTATCGTTTATAAAATGCAGAAAAATCTACGTTGTTTCGCTTGAAAGATTATCTATTGAAACTTACTACCCTGTGTTCAGATACCAGTCATTGTTAAAGCACCTCGCTTATATGTGTGCAAGCGGCTATGTGTCACATTACATCAAAAGTGCCTTGATAGGGATGGTTGTTGAACTGCTTACATTACTGGTTCACCCAGATATTCATGAATACTTGCATTTTAGGACATACCCTAGGATCGCTGAAAAAAAAACAGGTATTCATAAGAATTTGTTAATATTTTACAGTTTTTATCTTTGACCATTTTGAAAATCTGATTGCAATGATGGAAACAAAGAGACTGCAAAAATGTATCAAATATGGACGATGTAATTTTGTTCTTGTATTTATTTTGTTTTAAAACTAAATTCTAAACAACGCTTTAGTTTGCCTTTCCAAAGCACAAGAACATGAAAATCCTTTTTTCCAGAGTATTGAACATTCATTTGAAGAAATCAGTGATCTTTAATGTAATTTAAAAATTAAATATAACATACGCTCATTGTGTAGTTAATCAGTAAAGGAATCTTAACAGATTAAAAAAAGGAGTCAATTTCATGATGTATTGTTTAACACTAAGTGATATAAAGCTTATATTTTGCATATAAATATGGTTAAGCCCATTCTTTGCAAAAAAAATGGGGATTTTTAAGTTGAAACAGATGAAAAAGAGTGACCCAAAGCTCTATTTATCTTATCAGCGGTGTTAATGAATGTATAGAATGGACCTTTCTTGGTTTAACAATGGTATGGTGAGAAAAAAATATAGTTATTTGCCCTTCATTAAATATCAAGGCAGGTGTTAAGGAGCTGATGTCAATCTGGACCTTAATAATATTATGTTAAAGATTATATAGAAGATTTATTTAATGGTACAGCAGAATCCTTTATATTTTTTAGATATATAAAATGTTGCTAAGAATATTTGAACATTGGATACATCGATACAATGCAATTTTGCAAAGAGTCGAATTAGGTCAATTTAGCACCAAACACATCTAACGCTTCTAAGACTTCCACTTAAGTAGGCTACTTGCTAATGCCAAGATAAAACCTCAAGGAATATCGTATAAAGACAACATTTATATCTACTTTCGTCTTCTTTTAATTATTATACCATGATGGGAATGGGTATATGTAAGGTTCATGTAAAAATACTAACTTGGAACCTAGTGCTGGTTTATATTTATAATGTCGTTTTTGGAATGATTTAAGCTTATATAACTATGAGCATAAACTACTTTTATTTTCACTTCCTTAAGAATACAATTTTTTATGTGTAGTTCTTAGTGGAAGTGATTAACTCAACAGAGATTGTATACTTCCATCAGATGCAGGCAGTTAAGGCCTCGACTTTAACTTCAGATAGATGTTTTAGAATTTTCAAGTTTCCTTAGTTATTAACTTATAATTGTTAGAACTTTGCCACATTTATTGCATGTTCGTATGATCTAAATTAGACAATAGATACTAATAGTCTCCTTTTAAAGGAGAATGTTTTAGATTGGCACTGTTATTGTTTGTCCCAAGTTATTGCTTCCGTCAATTTTTGATGATTTTTATTAAAAATACACATACCTGTGAAAGAAATACAATTGAAATCGATGAAAGGGAATATATCCAAGATATCTTCATTGAACAATTATCCCTTTTCACTCATAAAATTTCACAGGAACGAAAACAATTTTCTTACGGAGATTTGTAATGGGAAATGTTTACATCTTTTCTCCATTCGGAATACACTCGGAATACATCGCGCAATTTTTTAACATTATCATCCGGGCTTTTTAATGGCTGATCCAATGCAAATTCTCCGTAGACTTTCAATTTTTGGATGTGTATTGAAACCTGAAGCGGTAGAGGGGGCGTTTCAAAACAGATAATCTGGACATTTAATATTAGTGGATGAATGTAGTTTGAGCACAAAGGTATTTACTATTATTTAAGTATCAAGCAAAAAGTGGTGGAAGCAAAAACTCGGGACAGAGTATAGTAAAGAAAGATCCAAAGACAATCCTATTAGAACTTCAGAGGATGACCTTGCGGGATTCATAAGGGGGTGGAAGGGGGGTGGGGCATTTCACCAAATATATCATCTGTATAACAGGAACATTTTTGGATAAAAACTAAGATTTAAAATATTTGGCAACTTCTTTTTGTCAATACTGTCATTTTTCCATTCCTTAAAGTAGGGGATATTGTATTGACTAACTAAGTGCAAATATTCTCATTCTAAACTTGGAGTATATTATGCAAGATTGGAGAACAACCAGCTAACTATTGCAATAATGTTTTCCAAAAAGAATCAAATAGGGAACGGGATAACATAAGTGCTTCATTGTTATGACTTCTTTCTTTTCAGTTATGTATATGCAAAAGATTGCAGGTCAGATTTAATTGTCAGGTCATTTGTTCTGTCATATTATTATTGCAGTACTGTAAAAACATTTTTAGCAGAAAACAAAATTGAAAATTTCTCTGTTTAGCTAGAAGTTCATTTTCGTTTCAGCCTAATTTCATAACATGGTAATAAGCATCGAATGTTATATCTATAATACTTTTTTATAAATACATTTTTGTATTGAGAACAAATTTTACTCATGATACTCAACTTTCTAACTTTCTAACAAACTGAGTTAGACAACTTATTAATAAACCCTAAGTTAACAGAATTCCACAAGAGGGATTTCTAATAGTCAACCAACACGTTAATATCAGTCGTGGACTTATGAACATGATACAGAAATCACAATTCAAACTAAGGTCATAATTTAGTTAACATTTTGAATGTTGAAAAGAAAAAAAATCAAGTTTAAGACCTCAAATGATTGTAACAAATGGTAGACATTGTTTACCTATATTCAAAATGAATAAGCACTTGGGTTAATCCTTTGAAAAAAACATCATTTTGCTGCAGTTTAGGATTAGGTAGTTGCGGCTATTTTTTTTTTAAAAAGACAAACAAATTCCACTCGATTAGGATACGTACATTTACTCTCTCGCACTTCAGAGCGTTTTTTTTTCTTATGAAGATATTAAAATTGCAGGAATGTATAAATCAAGAAATTTTTTAACAATTATACTGTCACACTCACACATATTTCATATCTTTGTTAATTATAGTGTTTGGCTTTACACATGTATGGTTCATTAATTTAAAAAGATATGATGGTAAAAAAGTGAAATAATCTAGATCTCTTTGGGGACGGAATTCTGTTAACTCCAGGTGGTTAAAACATATTTGAGGTATCATTGTTGGACAAAATGTTAAAACCAATCAATATTGCTGGTATCCAGTGTCAGTCTTGTAGAAAATGTTACAAAAAATCTGGTCATTGGTTTCAAAACATATTTGATGAGGTTTTCCTTAAAACTTAGGTGCAAAAGTCTGACTTGTGGTATGATAGCTGCAAAGAAAAAACCCAGAATCTGTGTCTTACTGAGGGTTAAAAAAAACAAACATAGCAAATACACAAAATGTTCTTACAAATCATTGTCATCCAAGGTTCAATGGCAATAATGCAACACAACGTGGAAACATTTCAAAACCAATAGCCAAAAAAATCTTTGAAAAGAAGTTTGATTTTGAAGTGAAAGCTGTAGCACTGTTAAAAATAAAGAATAACCTTTTTTTCTGTATGCATGTCCGAATGGCATAAGTAATGATATGCTTTTAGAAATATAAAGTCCAATGAAACCAATCGATATTGACTATTAAACAAAAAAAGTTAAGACATTTGCAAAGAAAATGTTGCAACTGCTGTAAATAAATAAGGCAGAAAGAAGTATAACACAAATTTAAATGCGACTAATTGTACAAAAGAAATCAATGTACAGATATTTTACAAAGTTTGCAAAAAATGGGATTCAGTGTGCATTGATGTACAATACGAGATATGCAATTTAATTTTAATAAAGATGCTTTCTAACTCATAAAAATGGGGTAATGTTAAGTCCAACATGTTAACTGATTTGCTCTCAAACTATGTGAATCCACTGTCAGCCATAACTTTATCATTTGCATTCAAGTTTCTGTAAAACTTTAGTGATGAATGAGGTATGTCCAATGCACGATGCTTTATCAATATATGCAAAATAGTAGTGTTGGCCAACATCGAGTCGACATTGTGCTAAAATCGTAAAGTATGTGCAGAGAGAGAGAGAGAGAAAGAGAGAGAGAGAGAGAGAGAGAGAGAGAGAGAGAGCAATTATAGTATGCTACTCTAATTTAAGACTACTCATCACAATATTAGTTCCACCCTTAGTGCATATAAATGAATCTTCTCTTCAATCAAGGGCATCTAAATCTAAATTTCAGATAATTGCAGAGCAGTTAGAGTAGGAAAACAATGGATTAATCTATTGTAACGCAGCAGTTTAAAACCATTATGACAATAATTTTCTAATGGAAATTCAACAACCTCTATAAAAAAATGACTTGAACTAAAATAAAGCGAAGGATAAACGCACCAAGAGTGACCAAAAAGGGCCCAAAATAGGGCGTTAAGTGCAGTAATCCTTTACTTAATTGGTTTGTATGCAGGGGACACATGGTTCTGAATCTTGAGAAGTTTGAAACATTTTAGAATAAAACATACAACTTACATGTAGCACTACAATATATACTAGTATACTAGTATAGAATAGCGAGGGACGTTCTCAAAATATCCTGAAAAATTCCCATTTTTCACATGTTTACGGGTCCAGCTCCGCGCTTCAGTCTCAAGAAAATGCTATAAACTACCATATGATTTATATGTTAATATTTCCAATGCAAATAATCACCAATAAATGGGGGGGGGGGGGGGGGGTCAGTCATCTTATTTTCGAATAAAGTTTCGTATCTGAACCCACACCGTTTTTCAAACACAAGACCGGAAATAAAAATGTTGGCCGTAGTTTTGCAGTTTCATTTCATATCTAATGAAAAGGGATACCAGTACTAAATTGTCAAATATCAATGAATTGGACGTGAACTACTCTATCCACGAAATAAATTAAATCTGATAAGTATTTTAGCAATTCATATTATTTAAATAACCAGGCAAACCTCAGGTTCTCACTTAATTTCAAAATTTCGACCGAGTCGGTTATCCGAAACTAACCCCTGCCACCTATAAATAATCAGCCACACGTGATTTATAGCCATTTTCCAAACGACATCCATTCGTATGCGGTCTGGAAAAACAAATTATTTTTACCTCCAAATGGAGCTGTATAATATTAAAATACCGTAAGTAACACTTAATAGAACCAACCTGCTTATATAATGACCATATCATTTTTTCGGATTTAATAGTGGAAATACAAAAATGGGCGTTGACCTTTTTCTGATTAAAGAGATTCCCAATGAAAAAGATTAGGATCATTTAGTAGGGATTATTATGTTAATTGAAAATACCTTTCATGTGACGGATGTTTGCTTTGTTTTCATTATAAATGCTTTTTGTTTACATTAGTTATGTCCACTAGATAGGCGAGAGACGTGAAATTTTGGTGTGTTTATGTTAAATTTCTATTTTTAATACCGTCTACGTATTACAAAATTTAACCAATCAGCTTGAATCTGGGAGACCACATCGTTATTGGTATTTGTTCAACTAGAGGAGAAAACCAAGTTGAAGTTCAAGTTGAAATTGAAATAAAACATTTCTCGAAAACAAAGTCTGTTATTTTCAACCTTTATCTAGTACTTGGCATATTATTGTTTTGAGGTTTTGTATGTTTTACTATTCGGGTCAGCATTTTGGATAATATGTTGCAAGATATTTTACATTTTTGTTTTCTAAGCAATGCTGACTCCCTAGATGATGTATATATGTTTTTCTTCTCTTCATTTACTTCAAAAAATAATGTTTCTTCATTTCATTTCTAAAGCTAAAGCGATTAATTGTAATACAGGAAAATTTATAGTGGTTTTTGTTTGTGTCAGGATTATTTGATTGCACAAGTCCTAAAAGCTGAAGTTTATGTGAAAAACTTTTAATTGTTCAGTTATTTTTTTCATTTTCAAAAACATAGGTCAATGTCCTTTTTTATGTTGAAAGTCATTGAATCTTTTTGAAAAAAAAACCTTTAAATTTTTAATCTATAATTGAGACTTTTTTGATTGTAAAAAAATTAAAAAAAAAAAAAAAAGAAATACAAATTATGAATGACACTGACACTAAAAATGTACAAAGCATTTCGTTTTCAATTACATTTTTTAAAATCTAAAATCCGCTCTTCCTTTATCAGATCCCTATCTTTTTTGGATTCAATTAAATGAAAAAAAAATGAATGATAACATCAAAACATTTGTAGCATTTAACTACTTATATTGGCCTGATTCTGCTGGAATACAATGTGAGGTCAATTATCAAAATTTTGAGATATGGTGCCTTTTATCGTTTTGATTCACTTTCAATATATTTACATTGCGTGCCATACGATAATACTAATTAAAAAGTGAGATAAAACAAAAAATATGCAAAATTATATTGAATAACAAATTGAATCTTAACTTATAGAAAAATGGTTAAAATAAAACGTTCATCGATATATCAAGCTAAGTTTAAGATAAACAAAAATAATTTTAAGCTATCTTATCAATTTTCACTCAATTCTTGATTTGTATTAGAAATGCATTTCTTAGCATTACAACAATAATTTCTATTCTGTGTAAGTTCAATGGTATTATGCCACCTTAATAAATAATAAGCAAAATTAATGACAATTGCATTTGATCTAGCATTAATCTGACTTCCAATGTCTGTAATTTTACCTTTTTGCATTCCTTCTTATTATATTTTTACAGTGATGGTAAATCCTGGAAGCTAAGATTTCATTGTAGATCAACTTTAAGCTCCTATATTAAATTGCAAGTCTCTTTTATTCTCATTTTTAAATTATTTTTTCTTATATTTGCTTTCTACGTTAAAAAAATCAATTATATATATTTTGTCTTTAGGTAAAAATTGTTTAAAAAGTTTCATAAAAATAAAATAAAAGGTGCAAATTCATTTTCTAACATTTTGACAATGAATGTAATAGTTTGCTATTTTAACATTGATTCATTTAATTTCTATATTTTTTTTATTATATACTACAGTAACTTTACCTATGGGTATGATAACCTTAATACAGTTCAAGGGTAAGTTGTTGTAATGTCTTATATGATATACAATTTTCTTTGAAATTACAATCTTTTTTAAAATGATATTTTAATTAAGATATGAAAAATGGTGGTGTTGACACTGATTATCATCAAAATCAAAATAAAATTTATGTATTACTTTATACATTGTTATTTGTACAAGTGTATCTCATTAAAAACCTTGCTATTAGTATGTGAGAAAATTATTCTTAGATAAAATGAATGGATTACTTTATATCTGAAAATGAGGACTATATATCTTCAATATTAAGTCATTTTGTGTTGCTTTAAAAAAATCTAATGACTCTCAGATGTACATGCGAGTAGTTTTTTTTTTATTAATTTCATTTTTTTGATTAGTCAACTTGTTTATGTAATAAAGTATAGAGCATTACTATTGATTGAAATCATTTACATTTTTTTTCATCATTTTTAATTCAAATAAAGCCTTAATCAAACTAATTTGGTTCCCTTATTTCCGAATTATCAAACATTAAATGACTCGACAGAACATAAGAGAGTCTTGTTTTTTAAACTGTTCATTAATCTTACGTTTGTGGTATGAATGTTAATATGTTATTATCTTTAATGCTAGAATTATTAAAAAGGAAGTGCATTTTTTCGGTAATAAGTAACAATCTGTTCTTGTTTATAAAGCTTTTTTTCTTTAAAAGCTTGTAAGTTGTTAAAACTTGTTTCTGATCCTTTTGTTCAATCAATAAAATATGTTCAAAACAAAGCTTTTTCAAAACATATTTTTAATTGTTCTTAGGAAATTGTATCAAAACATTTGGGGTTTTTTTTACCTGTAGCCCTGAAATAAAATGTTCCATTTGTAGCTTTCTTTTAACTCTACGACTGACACTTAAATTTTCAAATTATCATTAAAATGCAATACTGAGGCATTATAAACAAAAGAACTCTGTGTAAATTTATTTACGAACACAGTGGTAGTATGTAACCAGAATACACGATAAGCAAAAGAAATGAAAAACATAATTCTGACAAGCATTAGGCTTTAGTACTATGTCCGTTTGCTTTACTTTTTTGATATAGTTACATGTATACATTTGTATTCCTTTTTTTTAACAGTCAGTCCTGGAAGATGAAAACTCCGGGAATTACTATAAATTTTATATATTTAAAAAGGCAAGTGTTTTCTTTAAATTTTTAAAATGAAATTTTTTTAGTATTTGCTTTTTTACGTTTTGAAGAAAAACAAATGATGATTTAGAAAAGGGGTCCAATTAAATATATATTGACTTTAGATTGTGTGTTTTGTTTTTAGCTACGAGCAATTGAAAAGAAAAATATTTGTTAAAGAAAAATAGGAAAAAGGGAAAAAAAAGCAAAGTAATTGTTTAATTCTTTGTTACAAAAAGTGAAAAGATTTTGTAATAGAATATTTATCAAATATATTACCTTTTCCTTTATTATACACTACAGGTTCAAAGAATTGGGATACGATCAGGCGTCGTACAGGACATTATTTGGGACTATAAAGTTCCATAAATTACGAGGGTAAGTTGTTGTTTGGACTGTTATTTAAATTTACAATTTTTTTTTGAATACCATAGTTTTAATTTATATTCGAATTAAAAATCCATAGCCTACAGGTGGTGTAAGATACTGAATAGCAATAAAATTAAATTAAGACTTAAGTATAACTTAAAATGTTTTGTTATCTGTATATGTGTATCTGCTTAAAGGCCGAGGCCCAGGTATAAATATCAGCCAATCACAAAATGAATGGGAAATTCAATTTTCTTTGCAGCTTTCAGTTCAGAGAGAATATTTTCAAATTAATAGCATTATTCATGAATAAAAAATTCTAATTTTTGTTGTGGAAGTAGCTACCAAGGCAGCTATCAATTGACGTCAAAGTTTTTACAAACAAAAAATTATTAAAAGAGTATTCATCTTATAAAGTTCTGAAGCAGCTCAAAATTTTGAATTCTAAACTAGTGATTGACATTAGAGGCGGAGATTACCAATGTTTTGTTTACACAGGAAGTGGCTGTAGCCATGTGCTCTGTAGATTACTCATCACAGCATGAGAAATGAATCTGCAAAAATCTTTAACCTTGGCATTGATTAAAAATTAATCGATCACATGAATAACACTGTTGGTGTGATAATTATTGAAATTTATTAAAAACCTAAAGTTAAAATTATCACATTGCTTTTAGTTCCACATAAGAATCTTCATGAGTTCGCAATAAAGATGCATAATGTCCAATCTTTGGTAGATAATTGTCAAAAATGCGAGTAAATTCATATGCAAAACTTCCTTTTTTATGTTTGATATCTCCCAAAAATTCCTGTGTCGAAATTTAAATCAAGCTTCTGTCCTTCCAATGGTGTGAGCTACTTTACTCGATCTGCACATTCCACTAGCCACCATAGTTTTGTATGTGATGTACGAAATAACACAAGCAATGCTGACATTCTTCAATCTTCAGTCTCCCAAACCTGACTTATCACAAAGTCATCAAAATGTGGGTCACTGTCCTAAGAACTTTGTAATAAACCCTTTACTGTTTTTCTCAACAGGAACTTCATCAAAATCCCAACTCAGTGTGTCAAAAGCTAAAAAAAGTTTCTCCACGACATTTAGTTACTCCCAAAGCTGGAATATTCATTTCTCCCTGCTTATTGTGATGTCCTTCCATTTCCCTCCAATTTCACTCTAGTTCCCACCAGAGGATGATTAATATGGGGTAAATAAGGGGTATATGAATATATGTTTGCTTGTAAAAGCAAATGAAAGTTTTATAAACGTTGTATTTGAGTTCTCAACAACCAGCTGTTAATTAGTGTTCATATTTTCTTCTCACATTGTAATGACAATCTACTGGGATTTTAATCAGTTGAATGAAAAATATCCCTAGAGAACCTCTGATTATTCTTTGTAAGTGGGGGAACTGATAAATGTTACTTGGATCAAGTTTCATGCTTGAAACCATTATTGTTTCAGGGATGCCATATATCAGTATTGAAATTTTATCATCTTCACACATATATGTTACAAAACAACATAAATAAAATTATAAACTGATCAAAATCCCTCTATATGAAAATTTATACAGCCCCTCTTAATAGATTGGGTTTTCCCCAGTATATAAACAAAGCGGACTGAGCCACATGCAATGTTTACTCTTATCAGCATCACCGACAGTGATGGAGGTAGCCCCGCCTTTTTGCCCTTATAGGCTTAATTGTCTACCAGGTGGAAGAAAATCTAGGTCGACCCTGGCCTTTAACTTGCAATTTCTAAGTAACTTTTCTCATCACCGTATATAAAAGTATTTTGTACACATAAATATAAACATACTCATGTGATATGCAAATTAAACGTCTTGTGGAAGATTTTGTCAGTATTAAGCCTAAAATTGTCCTCGCAAAATGCCCTCAGAGAGGAAATGGAATTTGTTGGTGGGTATTTTCCTTGTTTTTTTTTTTAACTAAAAGTGAAATTAGGAAATTACTAAACTCTTAATTTGCATAATAAATTATTATTGAATTAAAAATATCAAATTGAACACAACCATAATTATAAAAAAAAGATGGATAGTTTTGCTCGTTATCATACTACTGAGTAATACTATTGAATGTTTTAAATGAAACACTGTGTTGAAGTGAAATTATTCTCAGATGCTAAGACAATACATAGTCCGCAGTGGGGTCCTCCTACACGATTCTTATGTAAGTAAGACAAAACAGATTTGTTACAAAAGATAATTTTGTTTTGGGAGAAGTAGGAACTGAATGAAACGTATGAGATAAATGTAGATTTTTAAAATTTGAGATATTTCATAATCGTTACTTGTAGTGAGCAATCAAACACTATAAATAAGAGATCATTTCATTATGGATTAAAAAAAAATATAAACTTAAACTATAGTATATCGTATGAACAAGAAATAACTTTGCTTTTATTATTTGTGCTGAGCTCTTTGTCCTAAAGAAACCAAAGTCAAACAATTTTGACTTCTTAAAGCTCTTGAAACTCTATTATTAATGCTGGGTTTCTTTTCTGAAACAATTACTATAAATCATTTTGATTGTTACGGAAAAACTTTGGAATGCGACAAAATTATTGTTAGATAAAATGAAATGAATAGTTTTTGTCTGAAAATTGGACCTTTCTTCAACATTAATTCCTTATGCTTTATCATTTTTAATGTTTTCAGATTTATGGATCTATTAAATTATCCCATTAACAGGCAAGTGTTTTCTTATTAAATTCATGTGTGTGGTTAGTCAAAATGTTGATGAAATAAAATACAGAATAGTTCAAATTCTGATTATCTAGATTAATAACATTATATCATATTTACCTTTTTTTGCCTTCAAGAACCCCAACCGTAATTTTAATTTTTAAATGATATATTTCCAAATTATGTTACACTATTCGAATGTTAAAATAAAAAAAAAAGATTTTAAACTGTTCATTAGTCAAACATTCTTGGGGAAAAATGTAAGTTATTGTCTTTATGGCTAGAACTATTAAAATGAAAATGAATTTTTTGGTAATAAGTTACAATCGTTTTGTTTATAAAGCTTTTTCAAAACTTATATTTTTGATTGTTCTAAGGAAATTGTATTATATGCTTATTTTTGACATGGAGCCCTGATGGTTAAGTCATTTAATATTCTTCATGAGTCAAGGTCAAGATCTTTTGGAGTCATCTATCTATATGTCATTTGTAAATGAAAACCTTTATTCTAAATCTGGTTTCCAGCAACAGTAAGGCCAGATATGGTCATTATATTTGTAGATGGTTTTTACAATTTTTTAAAGATAAAAAACGTTGGCAAATTTTTAAACCGATGAAATTTTCTACGATTTGAGTGATTTCACACTCATTGCATTGTCTGTAATGAAAAATGCAAAATCGAAGTTTTTTTGAAAAAAATTATAATAGATGCCTCCCAAGTGGAAACGCAGACATTGCAAATTTGTCTTCATTGTATACAAAAAATGCATATTCGAGTTTCTTCCTGTCTTGATCACTAGAACTTTTCTTTTAAAATTTTATATAATTTTTTGCTCACCTGAGCTGATAGATCAAATAAGCTTTTCTGGCCACATTTTATCTGTCATCCGTCTGTCCGTCTGTCCGTAGACTTTTCACATTTCCAACATCTTCTCAAAAATTACTGGACCAATTTCAACCAAACTTGGCACAAATCATTCTTTGGCTAATGAGATTCAAAGTTGTTATAATTAAGGGCCACACCCTTTTTTCAAGGGGGAGATAATTAGAAACTAAATAAAAATTTGAGAAATTTCCAAAAATCTTCTTCTCTAGAACCATTAAGCCAGGAAAACTAAAACTTGTGTGGAGGCATTCTCAGGTAGTGTAGATTCAAAGTTGTGAAAATTATGTACCCAGGGGTAGGAAGGGCCACAATGGGGGTCGATGTTTTACATAGGAATAAATAGAGAAAATCTTTAAAAATCTTTGTCTCAAAAACTAATCAGCCAGAAAAATCTTCTCAAAAAATAATCAGCCAGAAAAGCTGACACTTGAGTGTAAGCATCCTCAGATAGTGTAGATTCAAAGTTGTGAAAATCATGACCCCCGGGGTAAGGTGGGGCCACCATGGGGGGTCGAAGTTTAACATACGAATGTATAGAGTAAATCTTTCAATTTTTTTTTCTCAAAAACGAATCAGCCAGGAAAGCTGAAACTTGTGTGTAAGCATACTCAGGTAGTGTAAATTCAAAGTTGTGAAAATCAAGACCCCCTCCCGTGTAGGGTAGGGCGACAATGGAGGGGGGGGGGTCGACATTTTTCATAGGACTAAAAGAGTAAATCTTTAAAAATCTTCTTCCAAGAAACTAATCAGCCAGGAAAGCCGAAACTTGTATGGAAGCATCCTGAAGTAGTTTAGATTCAACATGTGAAAATGATGACACCCCCGGGGCTAGGGTGGGGCCACAATGGGGGTCAAAGTTTAACTTAGGAATGTATAAAGTAAATCTTGAAAAATCTTCTTCTCAAAAACTAATCAGTCAGGAAAGCTGACACTTGTGTGGAAGAACCCTCAGGTAGTGTAAATTTAAAGAAAATCATGACCCCTCAGGGGTGGGGTAGGGCCACAATGGAGAGTCGAAGTTAAACATAAGAATATATAGAGTAAATCTTTAAATATCATCTCATCAGAAACTAAACAGCCAGGAAAACTGAAACTTGTGTGGAAGCATGCTCAGGTAGTGTAGCTTCAAAGTTGTGAAAATCATGATCCCTGGGGGTAGGGTGGAGCACAATGGTGGGTCGAAGTTTTACATAGGAATATATAGAAAAAAATCTTTAAAAATCTTCTTCTCAGAAACTAATCAGCAAGGAAAGCTGAAACCTATGTGAAGGTAACCTCTAGTGGTGTAGATTCAAAGTTGTGAAAATCAGGATCCGTGGGGTAGGGTGCGGCCACATGGAGGGGGAGTGGGATGGGGTGTTCATGTTTAGATAGAAATATATAGAGAAAATCTTTAAAAATCTTTTTCTCAGAAATTAATCAGCCAGGAAAATTGAAACTTGTGTGGAAGTATCTTATATTGGTGTAGATTCATAGTTGTAAAAATCATGATCCCTAGGGATAGGGTGGGGCCACATGGGGGTGTGAAAGTTTTACATTGGAATATATAGAGTAAACCTTTAAATATCTTTTTCTCAGAAATTAATCAGCCAGGAAAGCTGACACTTCTGTGGAAGAACCCTCAGGTAGTGTTAATTGAAAGAAAATCATGACCCCTCGGGGGTGGGGTGGGTCACAATGGAGGGTCGAAGTTTTACATAAGAATGTATAGAGTAAACCTTAAAATATCATCTCATCAGAAACTAAACTGCCAGGAAAACTGAAACTTGTTTGGAAGCATGCTCAGGTAGTGTAGCTTCAGGTTGTGAAAATCATAATCCCTGGGGTTAGGGTTGGCCACAATGGGGGGCGATCGAAGTTTTACATAGGAATATATAGAGTAAATCTTTAAATATCATCTCATCAGAAACTAATCAGCTAGGAAAGCTGAAACTTGTGTGGAAGCATTCTCATATAGTGTAGATTCAAAGTTGTGAAAATCATGTTCCCTGGGGTAGGGTGGAGCACAATGGAGGGTCGAAGTTTTACATAGGAATATATAGAGAAAATCTTTAAAAATCTTTTTCTCACAAATTAATCACCCAAGAAAAATGAAACTTGTGTGGAAGTATTTTATAGTGGTCTAAATTTCTAGTTGTAAAAATCATGATCCCTGGGGATAGGGTGGGGCCACATGGGGGTGTGAAAGTTTTACATTGGATTATATATAGAGTAAACCTTTAAAAATCTTTCTCTCAGAAATTAATCAGCCAGGAGACCTGAAACTTGTGCGGAAGCATCCTTAGGTAGTGTACATTCAAAGTTGTGAAAATCATGACCTCTGGGGGTAGGGTTGGCCACAATGGGGGGCGATCGAAGTTTTACATAGGAATATATAGAGTAAATCTTTAAATATCATCTCATCAGAAACTAATCAGCTAGGAAAGCTGAAACTTGTGTGGAAGCATTCTCATATAGTGTAGATTCAAAGTTGTGAAAATCATGTTCCCTGGGGGTAGGGTGGAGCACAATGGAGGGTCGAAGTTGTACATAGGAATATATAGAGAAAATCTTTAAAAATCTTTTTCTCACAAATTAATCACCCAAGAAAAATGAAACTTGTGTGGAAGTATTTTAGAGTGGTCTAAATTTCTAGTTGTAGAAATCATGATCCCTGGGGATAGGGTGGGGCCACATGGGGGTGTGAAAGTTTTACATTGGATTATATATAGAGTAAACCTTTAAAAATCTTTCTCTCAGAAATTAATCAGCCAGGAGACCTGAAACTTGTGCGGAAGCATCCTTAGGTAGTGTAAATTCAAAGTTGTGAAAATCATGACCTCTGGGGGTAGGGTTGGCCACAATGGGGGGCGATCGAAGTTTTACATAGGAATATATAGAGTAAATCTTTAAATATCATCTCATCAGAAACTAATCAGCTAGGAAAGCTGAAACTTGTATGGAAGCATTCTCATATAGTGTAGATTCAAAGTTGTGAAAATCATGATCCCTGGGGTAGGGTGGAGCACAATGGAAGGTCGAAGTTGTACATAGGAATATATAGAGAAAATCTTTAAAAATCTTTTTCTCACAAATTAATCACCCAAGAAAAATGAAACTGGTGTGGAAGTATTTTATAGTGGTCTAAATCTCTAGTTGTAAAAATCATGATCCCTGGGGATAGGGTGGGGCCACATGGGGGTGTGAAAGTTTTACATTGGATTATATATAGAGTAAACCTTTAAAAATCTTTTTCTCAGAAACTAACCAGCCAGGAGACCTGAAACTTGTGTGGAAGCATCCTTAGGTAGTGTAAATTCAAATTTGTGAAAATCATGCCCTCTGGAGGTAGGGAGGGTCACAATGGAGGGTCGAAGTTTTACATAGGAATATATAGAGTAAATCTTTAAATATCATCTCATCAGAAACTAATCAGCTAGGAAAGCTGAAACTTGTATGGAAGCATTCTCATATAGTGTAGATTCAAAGTTGTGAAAATCATGATCCCTGGGGTAGGGTGGAGCACAATGGAAGGTCGAAGTTGTACATAGGAATATATAGAGAAAATCTTTAAAAATCTTTTTCTCACAAATTAATCACCCAAGAAAAATGAAACTGGTGTGGAAGTATTTTATAGTGGTCTAAATCTCTAGTTGTAAAAATCATGATCCCTGGGGATAGGGTGGGGCCACATGGGGGTGTGAAAGTTTAACATTGGATTATATGTAGAGTAAACCTTTAAAAATCTTTTTCTCAGAAACTAACCAGCCAGGAGACCTGAAACTTGTGTGGAAGCATCCTTAGGTAGTGTAAATTCAAATTTGTGAAAATCATGCCCTCTGGAGGTAGGGAGGGTCACAATGGAGGGTCGAAGTTTTACATAGGAATATAAAGAGAAAATCTTAAAAAATCTTCTTCTCAGAAACTAATCAGCCAGGGAAGCTGAAACTTGTGTTGAAGTATCCTCTAGTAGTGTAAATTCACAGTTGTGAAAATTATGATCCCTTGGGATAGGGTGGGGGCCACATGGGGGATGTTAAAGTTTTACATAGTTATGTATAGAGTAAATCTTTAAACATCTTCTCAAAATCTAATCAGCCAGGAAAGCTGAAACTTGTGTGGACGTATCCTCTAGTGGTGTAGATTCAAAATTGTGAAAATCATGATCCGTGGGGGTAGGGTGGGGCCACATGGGGGGGGGGGAGGTGTTCAAGTTTTACATAGGAATATATAGAGTAATTTCTTGAAAATCTTTTTCTATAAAAACGAATCAGCCAGGAAGGCTGAAACTTGTGTTTAGCATCCTCAGGTAGTTTAGTTTCAATGTTGTGAAAATGATGACACCCCCGGGGTAGGGTTGGGCCACAATGGGGAGTCGGAAGTTTTATATAGGAATATAGGAATATATAGAGCAAATCTTTAAAAATCTTCTCTAAAACTAATCAACTAGGAAAGCTGAAACTTTTGTGGAAGCATCCTCAGGTAGTGTAGATTCAAAGTTGGGAAAATTATGATCCCTGTGGGTAGGGTTTGGCAAAATGGAGGGGGGGGGGTCGAAGTTTTACATAGTAATGTATAGAGTTAATCTTTAAATATTTTCTTCTCGGAAACTAATTAGCAAGGAAAGCTGAAACTTGTTTGGAAGCATCCTCAGGTGGTGTAGAGTCAAAGTTGTGACACCCCCAGGGTAGAGTTGGCCAAAATAGGGGGGATCAAAGTTTTACATAGAAATATGTAGAGTCAATCCTTAAAAATTAGCTTCTTAGAAACTAATCAGCCATGCAGATGATTCTTTATAATTGTTAAGACGTTGGCCACAGGACAATTCTTCGACCTCACAAGAAGGTTCAGAGTTTTATGTAATTTAAATATCCCATTTATTACACAATTGTTAAAGATCTTTTTGAGATCTGCAATATTCAACATGTGATATGACTATAAAATCAACCTGTTAGAAAAAGGACTTATGATTATAAACATAAGAATATCCAGGGGGAAAATGGATTTTATTTATACAGGATCTACATGTATATCTACATGAGTACATTGTCCAGATAGTTTTTATTATGACACCATTAAGCTGATTTTATCATACCTATTGTTCCTTAGGTGAGCAATGTTGCTCAGGAGTCTCTTGTTTTATTTTCATGTCAGTATGTCGAGTAAACTACTTATTATTACCATAAAAGGACACCTGCATATTGTGATGTACTCCTTATTGAATTTAACAATAAAGTATAAATATAATACCCCCCCCCCCAAAAAAAGTTACTTAACAGTAAAGCGCAATGGGTTAGAGTGTTAACTATGTGTCTGTAAGTAAAGTGTTTAAATCCTACTGGGGCTTTTCTATTTTCTATTTTTGACTTAAGTTTATAAGAATTTATGAGTCACCGTGAAAGAGTTTTGGTTATAACGCACTTTTATCCACATAAAAATCCACATGTGAATTAAACCACCGTAAATCAGTAATTATATATTCTGTCTTAGCAGTTCTGCGTTGAAAATCATTGCACACTATGATTATGTAATTCATTTTGCAATGTTAACAATATACTTGGTTGCAACTACATGTAAAAGCTTTCGTTGTTATCAAAATACTCTGATGTTTATTCAACCATGGGGAGTGTGTGTGTGTGTATGTGTGTGTGTGTGTGGGGGGGGGGGGGTCAGAGTAATACATGTAATTATGTATTTGTGTTTGCAGGGGATGGGGGATAGGGGACTGACATGTATTTTTTGGTTATTTTATTATATTAATATACATGATTTTGAAGGAGGGAGGGGGGTCTGGACTCCTCACTCAAACCCCTACTCTAAATCCATGCACACGATGATGTTGGCACACAGAAGCGAATCCGGCGGGGGGGGGGGGGCTTAATTTAATTTTGTTTGAGATATCGATAAACTTATATATACATGCAAACAGTACAACCTCAAATTGTACAAAATGGCCGCTTATGTGTACTATGGTAAAGGATCTCATCCTTTATGAAAATTATAATTTTTGAAAATTACTGGAAATTGCGTGTGGTCTTCGTTTTTACTAAAACTGACACAAAATAGCGTTTTTTAGGGACAACACTTGGTACGATTATTACCGTCTAATGACAGCATCTAGTTTAATATTTTGTTGTCTATAATGCTTTTAGATCTTGAACATTTTCAAGATTACAATATTTTTCTTTTGAATGATAATAAATTTATTGACAGGAAATCGTTCGTGTTTTGATTTGTCTTTGTTTTAACATTTCTTTTCAAATTGATTATTTTTCGTTCCTTTATGTTCTTGTTTATCAAACTGTTAATCAAATTAAGTATCACCAATATCTATAAATTATTATGTGATCATACTTCTTCACTTTGAGGAAAAAGATATGTAATAAAAGTGATGTGATTGTTGATATTTCATAACATTGTTTAAGTGAATTTAACATTACCAACAGCTTTTTTTTTGCTTACGGTATATAAGTTATAATTGAGTATGTTACCATTTTCAAATGTATACTAACTAAAATGATTGTGTATTTTTGGGTTAGAGTTGTCGACTGGTCTTTGCTCTTCTGAATTCTATTTTCTTATTTTTAAATGTGATATATGCATTCAGTCTCTGTAAGCTTGAGTATTGAGGTTTGAAAATCGGATATTATATATCTAAATGGCAATTTTTGTGTTATCCAAAGTACTAAAAAATAATGAAATGATGATTATTGATATCTTATTTCCTCACTTAATTGATTTCATTCTCTTAATTTTACTTTTAGAAATTTTCGACTTTATCTAGATGTTGAAAGCTGTGAAAGGTACGTTTAATCTATTGTTTGAGTGTACTTATTAAAATTTTAAACTGGTTTATTAAAAATCTGTAACAATTCTAATTGTGTATATTGCCTTTTATTAAGGGAGAAGCACAACCTGCAAAATATTAGATGTGGCCGTTTTGGAACGGATAATAAAAATACAATGAAAACGTAGTAAGTCTTCTGATTCTTGATTAATTTTGCAATACGTAATACGTATTTTTGAAAATGTCTTATTATCACTTAAATGAATAATTAATGTGAATGCGGACAAGCAAAATCTATTAAATTGATAATAATCCCGAATGACATTTTAGATAACAAAAAATCTTTCCTAACAGACACATATTTTTGGTTTCCAACCGATTTTACTTTTTCTGTTACATTTTCAGTTACCTATGGTTTTACGATAAACGATACTTGTTTGAGCCAAAGTAGTACGTATTATTTCGCACGCTAATTAAAAAAATGACAAGCATTCAGTTCTTATTTTGTTTGTTAAACAACTGCTAATGACGTCTATTTTAACTAAATATATTTATTTTTATTGAGATTAAGATTGCTTTTTAATTACAGTACATTGTCTTTATCAACATTCATTATTAGCATTAAGTTCTTACTGTAATTACTGTTAATTTTTCTCTGTCTTTAACTTTATTGTTTCTGTTTTGGTTTTTGTTCGATCCATTGGATCTGCCTATTGAACTAAAAACAGAAACTGGTTTCGTGCAATTCAAATCACATCTTTTAAATGGATTTTATTAACACTTGAAGTTTATGTAAGGTAGAAAAAAAGAAGTTACAACATATTTGAAATATCAATATCAATAATGTTTTAAAAATTTAGCATTTTAATTGTACGTCTTAAAAATTGTAAACTAAATTTCAGGGTCTTGGTTTCCTAGGCTTTGAAACCCATCATCGGTGGAGCTGAACAAAATCATTACGAAACCAGAGACTGTTAATTTTTTAATTTTAATGTACAATCCTTCAGAATTTCAAACAACAGTTTCAAGAGTTATAAATTGAGATGGAGTTAGTATTAAAACTTTTTATTGTGATATATATTGACAAATTGAAAGAAAAATACAAAACATATCTTTGTTGGATCTTCATTCTGCCCCCCCCCCCCCCCCCCCGCGGTTAACATTATGATATTTTGAGTTTAAAGTTTACTGCTCAAAACAGAGCAGACATTTTGAGCTACGCAGCGTTATTAAACAAATCACATTTCATTTAAAAGATCAAAATTTACATAATCATATCTATATCTACCGAGTATGATTTCCCTAGATATGCGATTTTTTACGGAAATTAAATGTAATTCACAGCTCTACTGAAACTAACAGAACTGCAATCTACACTGTTGAGTTCTATCCAGTTTTGGTTATTCGAAATCATCAGCAACCTAGGATATCAATGACTGCATGAAATGTCTATTTCTTTTTTCTGTAGTACTAGCGTAAATGATCAATCTTTTTGTTCACAAAAGATTCCACAAGAATTAAATTCAAATTATTTAATCAGCAGAGGAAATATATTTTTTCGAAATCAGCCTTTGATACACATACCATTATATAAGGTATATTTAAATAAAATAAAGCTTAAAGTAAGTAAAAGATCTGTCTGACAAATTGATTATCTAAACTCATAATTTTTTTTCATTAGCACCGATCACAGTCACCAGAAAAAAAAAATAGAGAGAAAGGTTGGGGTCCCGAGGAATGATATTGTTTGCCAGAAGGGATCTGAAGTCTACTTATTTTATTTGTTGTTTGAATTTGTATGGAGAAGGGGGAGGCAACCCTAACTCAAAGATTAAAAAAAATAACTCAAAACTTTGAAAAAAAGGAATAAGTCTATGTGCAATGAACAATGGGGAAACTATAAACACAGATGTTTGCATATATAAATAGAAAAAATGGATTAAATCTATGTGCAATGAAAAATGGGGAAAATATAAACACAGATGTGTGCATATATCAAAATTTAAAAACTGTTAGAAGTTTAGGGTAAACCAAATCATCTATTCGTCTGTGACTGTAATGATGTTAAGAAATGAATCATCAAAATAACAAACAAACAAAAAATCTAAACAAAAAAACAGGTTAAATTCAACAACTCATTGTAAATGTAACCCTAACAGAAATACTGTGTAAAGTACTTTTTTTAAGCTTTATATAAAGTGCACATAATTGACTGTTGACCTTATCAAATAATATTTATCTTCAATGTGTATACAAAACTGTTTATTTAATTAAGCTTAGCAAAAATGACAACTTTTTAAATTTAATATTTAGGAAATAATGAGAGACAGTTGTGGGTCTTTCTATGATATTGTTATTTAATTTTTTTTTCTTCAAAACATAATGCACAAAAAATTTATAACAAAAAACAGATTTTTATGTTTACCTTATCAAATAATATTACAATAATTTTGTTTTATAAATAACACAGAAACGTGTAGTTCCTGTGTGGGTTAAAAATAGATTTGTTGATATAAATGATGTATCTTTGTTTTAAAACAGGTATTACAATTCATTGCAATATTCATTGAAAATTTATTAACATAGAAAATCAATAATTTAGGCTAGACTGATAAATTATCAAACATGATTTTAAACATCAAATTTTTTCATAAAATCACAATTTCAGAGTAATTTCATATTTAATTCAAAACCAGTATTAATGCATACCAACTTGTCTATTTCATTTACATGTAACAAACATTGCTAAGGATGTTTACAAAGCTTAATTAATATTGTGTTCAAGAATATGTTCAAGAAGTACAAAAATATGAAAACTTCTGGTACTTATACATGCATTTAAAAAAATAATTATCAAGACACTGTAGTCATTAATTTTAGTCTCTCTTTTAATAATCACACAGGATACCAAATTACCTATATTTACTCACAAGAAACATTCAAGAATGGCCAAGGACTCAATATTACAGTATTCCTGCTAGACTATCATTTATAGCATCAATATTTGCGTAAATTAGGTAAACATGATTTCCAACAATACCGGTATAATCCAGTCAAATGCATTTAATCCACAAGTTCATTGGCTATGTCTTGAACAGTATCAAAATGTTCTGCTGCCTGAAGACTACAGATGATATTTTCAAGAAGTTCATCCTGCTCATCACCGACCTCCTGCAACTTCAATCGCTTAGCCTGTGAAGTAGAACTTGACAGTTTCTGCTTTTTTGTGACAAAATTGGCAAAAACACCTCTAATCTGCTGATGTGTCAACCATTCACATGGACTAAAAAGTCTTTTCCGATCTGAGTCTTTTTCTGATTGCATCTGCTTGCTTACTGTGTATGGGTTTGCCTTTCGACCAGTTTTTTCTCCTTCATCAAAAATCTCAAACAAAAACTTCCTCACAGAACTGAAAAAACTTGCACTTTTCTTCCTTTGTTCAGTGCATATGCCTGTGTTTCATATGAGACTTCTTCAGCGACATTCCGATCATCTGTTTCAATGCTAACACTGGGTTGAGTAGATCTGATTTCAATACATGCCTGCACCCACATTTTTTTCGAGGTGTCCAGTATGTTGTCAGCCTCTTCATTGTCGTACACATGATTACCAATAGCTAGGTGGTTTAGCAGTTGACTCTCTTTTCTGAACTCTTTTTACACAATCAGGATCACAACATGACAGCAAACGACTTGTAGTTTTCTTTTGTCTTGGTTTGTCAGTGGGTGGTTTGGGGTTTGCCACAATCTGTTGTGAAAAAATAGAAGTATTACATGCATGTTTACTCAAATGTATAAAAATCGCAATATAAAATTGAACAATATAAAACAAATGAAACTTTTAAGATTAAAATCTTACCATAGCTTCTTGGATGTCCATCATGTTTTTTGTAACACTTTCAAGCTTTTCGGATGGAATAAGCTGCTCTCCGAAACCGTAAGCCAAAATACCACTGTCTATAAAGGTGAAGTTGTTGTACTGGCTTATGGGGATCTGAAGCTGACCTGAAAGTGCAGGCTGGATGCTCATATCAACATCAATGATGGAAGTGAATGTATTTCGCACTCCCCCATGACTCTCAAGGGCATCTTTCATCTCAAAGACATTTGTGACATTGTTACCTTCATTGATGTAATTTAAGATATGCATTCTACAACTCCCTGTGCGGGAGTCACACAAATCTTTGCCAGATTGTGCTTCACTAAAATTATACTCTCTGATTGTCACAAATGAATCGTTCCTTAATTTCCAAAGGCATCCAGCATTATCAGAGCGTAAATATACTTCTCTCAGATGTGGTTGACTCTCATGAAGCATCTGCAAATTGTGGGTAAGAATTTTGGAAACTGTGAACCATCCCTGTGTTCCATTTTGAAGAAGGTGGACATAGGAAAGAATGTTTAATGGTTCATCATCTTCTGTACCATTTCTTCGTTAGAGGACACATGATACATGCCAACTGATCCCTTGCTTTCTGAACCATTCACTCTGAGTTTCTCTGAATGTCTGTGGCAAATATTTCATTGCCCAGTCCATGGTTATAAATCCTTGATCCTCTCGAAGGTTGTTCAGAATATCTCTCTTACATGCATCCTGATTCGCAGTCCTTATGCAATGATTTCGCCAGTTCACTATTTTCTCACATGACAAGTCTACATCATGTTGAATTTCCTCTTTCACATTAGCTTCACAGTGGACACCTTTAAGGCACTGAGCAATTTCAGTGGTGACATTTTTCACTTGGTGACAAGATGAGCAGGTCTCTGAATGTTCATGATCGCAAGGGGAATCAGATGAAGCATATTGCATACAATGCTCAATGCATGTGCTTTTTGTGATAAGGTGTGTCTTGAAATCATTCTTCAGCTGCAATTTCACAGCTTGTAATTGATTCTTGAAGTCCTTCACTTTTAACTCATCAAGTCCTAATTCAGATAGTTTTTCCACTGCTTTCTCAATGATGGAAATTCCTGATTCTCTTTCACTGGCAAGGTTGTCAATACCATGTAAAGATTTCATCTGTGATGCTGCACACACTTTCACTATCTTATATAATGTGGCTTTTGATGGAGGTACAATATCATTGTCCCGGCAATATGCAACATATGCGGTGATGAGTCTTGATGCAATCATTGTACAGATTACTTTAGGTATTTTGACTTCCTATCCTGACGAGAGCTTCAAGTGTTTGGAACCAAATCCCACTGTATGGAGGTACATAGGAGCTGATATGAACTCTATAAAATGCTGAATTTTTCCTTTTGATATTCTGACTCGAACAATTTTTGGTGGAGCAACATAATGCCCAGGCCAATAGGTAGGTGCATGTTTTCTTGCCATATCAATTTGGTGGATTGTCATACCCTCAATCATTTTCAAAAATGCGGCTTTGCTATATTGATTGGCAATAAGGGAAAGAATCTGAATTCTAGTAGTATGGTCTGCTGCCTTCTTATACGCCTCAACTACCGTGTCCGTCATTGAATCTTGTTGGGATACCACTGAGCTGCTTCTGTAGCTGCAGACTACTTCGTCAACTAGATCTTGACCTTGACCAGGAGCTATGATGTCACAAATAAATTCAAAAGCAGCTTTTGCATGACGCACATAGTATGCTCTGGTTGAGTACTGCAAGTCCTGTAGAGGTTGGCTTGCTTGAGAGCGAAGGAACTCCAGGTGGCCATTTGTCAGCATTTGCATGGCATCATTGTACCTCTCCCTTAAAGACTTTTGCATATCTGACCAATTTGATGCAGCAGTGGACTGAGACAAATGCAACACTTCGCTGTCTGACATATTAATTTCTGTAAAAAAAAAAATGACATTTTTATGGAGGGTAGGTTTGAGACAAAAAAAAACTAGAGGTACTGAGAGCAACCTCACAAATGATACCCCACTAATAAAATATAAAAACACAAGTACAAATGTATTTCTCATTTGAAAGTCAGGACAGGCAATCTTTGCATAAAGATTTTTCCCTTTACTTTTAATAATTTTTCATTACAAAATATGGCATAGACAGGAGTTATGCTTTTTATTTACAATGACCTTGACTGTGCATAAATGACCTTGGATCAAAATCATGACACACCCTCAAGTCATAAGCAATCTTTATGTAAGGTAGGAACTTCCAACATTTTCAATAAGAAAGGTACAGAGCAAACACAAATTATGAAATTTTTCTTCTAATGACCTTAAATTTGCATAAATGACCTTGGATAAACATCATGACACACCTTTAGATCACGAGCAATCTTTGTGTGATGTAGTAAGTTCTACTGTTTCTTTATAAGCAAGATATAGACTGTACAATAATTCCGCTTTTTTTTTTCTTCCTGTGACCTTGAACTTCACCAAATGAACTTGGGTAAAATTCATAACAAAGCCTCAGGTCATCAACAATCTATGTGTGAAATAAAAACTTTCCATGTTTCTCCATAAGAAAGATATGGACCGGACATGACTGCACAGACAGACAGAGGGACAAGGTTATTCCTATGTACCCCTAACTTTTTTGTGGGGGGTATAACGACATTATTAAACTCATGGATTTATGTTTAAATTGAACAGCTTATTTCAAAATAATATACAGATTGTATATATATATATATATATATATATATATATATATATATATATATATATATATATATATATATATATATATATATATATATATATATATATAAAGCACTAAAAATGGCTAACGACAATGGCTGAAGAAGGGACTGGTTGTCCCGAAAATTTGACAATTTCTATTGTTCGTGTTGTTAGCCATTTTAAGTGCTTTTTATATTCAGTTTACTGGCTTAGTATCTATATATTAGATCCGACATTTTAAAGATGCCTAGTGTTGTTGATTCTATTTAGTGCTTTATATATATATATATATATATATATATATATATATATATATATATATATATATATATATATATATATATATATATATATATATATATATATATATTACATATATATATTACATCTTTGAGGGTTTATTACACATGAGGGGATTTTTTGTTTAACAATATATTGAATGAGCGGAAAACAGTACAGTATATTTTCTGTTCGCATAGAATAAATAAATCTATAAGGTTAATGACTAATAAAGACAATATAACAGTTAAAAAGTGGAGAGAATATCTTATCAAAGCTTTCAACGAGAAGCCCATGGGCCTTATCGGTCACCTGAGTAACTGCACTGTGGCTTTTGCAATGTATATTCATGTGCATTATAATTACAGGGCTATTAATGAACTCATTTTTAAATATTCTGGGATTGTTTAATCCAATAAACTTTCTAAATTCTTAAAATTATTTTTAAAAATTGTAGCATAACATACAGTGACATAAATGAACAAATCTTAAGTACAAAAAAGAATCAGGTGAAATTACACCACCCTACCCTATATAATCATAAGAGCACTGCCCTAACACCAAAACCCCTGACCCAGGGGCCATGAAATTCATAATTTTGGAAGAAGCACTCTTCCTCATCATAACTTATAATGTACATAATTCATCGAATTAATACACAGGATTGACAGTGGAGAAGATTTTCAAAAAATTACTGCAATCATTTATAGTGCCTACATAACACCAGAACCCCTGACCCAGGGGCCATGAACTTCACAATTTTGTAAAAGTCACTCTTGGACTGTCTCATCAACACTATGTACTTATAGTTCATCTGCTTTATATTCAGGATCAAAGAAGAAGATTTTTTTAAAAATCAATGCATTTCACTATATAATGCTTAGAGCCCTGCCCTAACAGCAGAACCCCTGACCCAGGGGCCATGAATTTGACAATTTTGGAAGAGGTATTCTTCCTCATCATAACTATACATACTTAGTTCACTGGATAGGAGCAGAGGAGAAGATTTTCAAAGAATAAATGTATTTTTACTATATACACATATTATCATTAGAGCCCCGCCCTAACACCAAAACTCCTGACCCAGGGGCCATGAACAATTTTGGAAGAGGCGTTCTTCCTCATCGTAACTATGTACTTAGTTCAGGGTTGTCTCTAAAAATTGATGTAGAAGGAAGAAATAAAAAAGTAGAAGGGGGTCTGGGGGTGTAGCTTATAGCTAAATTGTGTTTGAAATGCAATAATAGCTGGGTAATTATGTCATTATAGGCAGGTTAATACCCCATTCCTCCTTTTGGTCTTAGGTACAACCCTGTTCGTTCATTAGTTTCAGAGAAGAAGCTAAAAATGTTCAAAAGTTTACAACTGATGAACGACGCCTGACGAACAACAACCGACGATGGACAAAAACACATAGAAATAGGTCACCTGAGTAACTCACGTGACCTAAAAATGTGATGCAAAATCATCTTTAGACTGAGTATACAGTTCCAAGTTAAGTTTAATACCTTATGTGGTGTATTCCTACAATTTCTATAATAACTGTTTCTGTTCATATCTTTTAGTGTATTTTTTTTTACCAAATGTCAATTACATGTAGGTACACAGGATTTCTCCAACTGATGCATCTGCACAGTGTATAGCGATTTTGGTTATTGTTCATTATGATTCAGGACATTCTGCATATTATGTATTTATTGTACAAGTAATATTATATGACTTCTAAGGGCCCAAATTGGAATATATTCATCTTATCTAATTATGATATATAATTATTACAATAATTCTATGAAACATGTCATCTGATTAGTCTAAACAGTCAATTTATATGACCTGAACTAAAAACAATGATGTAACTAAACATATTCTAATGTCAGCTACACAATGAAGTACACATGAGCGGATACAGATTTTTTTCGAGGGGGGTCCGAGTCATTCTTAATATTTTCAATAATTATACTGTGTGAATTTAATAAATTTTAATTTTCCAACTCAATCTGCTGACTGAGACTGAGCGTTTTATGGAAACTACCATGTCCAATCTAAAAATGAGCTTTACATCAGACAAACATTATAATGATGAGCCCTGCATTTCCATATCATTTTAAGGAATTATATAAGGAACTAGACTCTTGTTGCTATAGCAACAAAAAGGTCTTCCGTTCCTCATACATTAATCTGTAAAAAAAAATCCATTTTTATCTTGTAAACAGAAAATGGATATTACATATACTGTAAAGGAATTTCCAAGAAATAAAAACAAAAAGACAAAATGTCAATTTTAACGAGGCCGGGTCTAATTTTTCTGCCCTAGATTTTTGAATGAATTTTTTTGCATGAATTTCTACTGATATAATTATCATTTTAAGATAAAAAAATAAGACATTTACCACACCGTTTGTTTAAGGGGTCATCTCAAAGTTTGTTAATTTTTAACATAGGACCCTATGGGATTTTGTTTGAAATGTATCAATTTTGCACATCTTTTACATTTTTTAAAAACTTCTGCCCTAGGGATTTCTTTTTCTGTTCTACATATTAAAGTTATTGCTAAAAAGCATCAAATGATCAAATAAAAAAAACACTTTTACCTCCTGGTTTGTTCCAGGGGTCTTATAAAAGTTGTTTTTTGTATGCCCAATTTCCCAGATTTGTCAGATGATGGCTATTTTTTATTTGACAAAGGCGAAAATGGTGATCTTAATAGTATTATTAAAACATTCAGACATATCTAAGTAATAAATAATTATATAACATTACATACTAAGGGTCATAAATATAAAATACATGGTTACTGTCTTGAGGCGGGTTAAGAAAACGTGACAGAGGGCTAGGCATGCGGAACCCTTTTCACGTTTTCGACCCGAGCCCAAATACAGCTTATACTTCGAGACATTTATGTTTATTCCACTATATAACATCAATTTTACGCATTAAACGACCAATTTTCAACAAATTTCGCTGAATTTCTGTAGTTGAAACTATCACGCCATGGCATCAACCAAGCAAAAAGATGACGTCACAATACAAATGAAACGCTGCGCGAAAGCGTGCGTACTCGTTCTGTACTCGGCCTCGTTAAGTACTTTTTGTGACGACCAGAAGTTACGCCGGATCATACAGAATATAGTAAACATATCTTCATACATTGTTTTGTCTTTCTTCAAAGTTTAGATGTTCAAATTTTTGTTAGTTATAATATCTCGTTGAGAAAAGGTTTTGTCAGGACCGGAAACGAACGAACGGAAGTGAAAAAGAAATTGAAAATACATATTTTAGTACATTTACCTACGATACGTTACTGTTCATCACATTGAATAAAATGTTTTAAAAAATTCTAAAGTTAAAAAAAAAAAAAAAAAAATTCTATTGCTTGAACGCTTCAAGTGAGAACCGAAAGTGACGTACGACCAAATGAAACCCGTTTAACACATGTTCAATCAAATGTCCATTATCCATACAAGTTTTGAGTCTTGATCTCTCAGAGTTTCTGAGATCTTGTGGGTACTTTGTTCTTAAAAAAGAAATTTACCTGAGAAGTAGAACTTTTTATGTTTTTTTACCATATGTAGATGACCTTTTGTATTTTTATAGCTAAAATGTTACTTCCTTGCTAAATAACCAACATATTTTTAAAAATCAAAATTGGGTGTACTTCCTGTGACGACCGGAAGTTTTGCCGGAAAAAGCAAAATAGTGTTAACACATGTACATACATAGGTCTATCATCCCACAAAGTTTGGTTGTTCAAGTTGTTACTGTTTTTGAGATCTCGTCGAAATAAGGCTTTTTGTCTCGGGACAGGAAACGGGCAAACGGAAGTGCTCAATGAAAATTAAATTTGTTATTTCTTGTTTACTTGCCAATCTTACATTATTATTCATCGAAGAAGCTTAAAATATCGAATGAAAACAGTTAAACGGATAAAAAGATTGATTTGTTTGAACTCTTCCTGTGTGGGCCGGAAGTGACGGAAGACAAAAAGAAACTAGTTAAACACATCTTCAATCAAATGTTCATCATTCATGAAAGTTTCGAGCTTTGATAGCTTTTAGTTTCTGAGATATCGCGTGTACAAAGCTACCTGAGATAATTGAGATATCTCACCTGAAGTAGAATTTTTGTTTATATAACATCGCAAAGATAACATTTGCATAGATTTATACTTATATATTTATTCTATGGAAAAAGAATCAAAAACGTAAAAATTATATTTTTTTAAGTGCTTCCGGTGAACCGGAAGTTATGACGATCAAAACAAAATAGTTCAATCACATCTACATTTATAGGTCTATCATCCCACACAGTTTGGATGTTTAAGTCTTTACCGTTTTTTGAGATCTCGAGGTGACAAACTTTTCGTCACGGTACAGGAAACGGACGAACGGAAGTGAATTTAGAAAAACTTAAATCACAATCTTCAAGATCTTTTTATTCTCAATAATCATTCACATTTTTAGGGAAATCTGTTCAGACATCTCTGAGATATTCACGAGACAAAAAGGGGGAAAAATAAGAAGAAGAAGGAAGAAAGAAAAAACCTAACAATCACTATAAAGTCTTCCGTTGGAAATGGAAGACCTTAATAAGGAATCATTCTTTGAGTATTATGAGGTGATAATTTTGGTCGGGGCGTGATCAAATCCAATAGAGGCCGAAGAATGATTCGTTATTACTTATATTTATATAATTTTAAGCCATCGTACGATTAAATATTTAAATACTAGACTCTTGTTGCAAAAGCGTCTTCCGTTTTGATATACATGAATCAATTAAACCGTAGACATTGCTTCTCTTACATAGAGAAAATAGTTGATATGATAATTATTGTGAATGATATATCCAGACGCTACTTCCATGTAAAACAACGAAATTGAAAAAGAAATCAATTTTTTAAGTACTCTCTGTGACGACCGGAACTAATGCCGAACTAAACAAAACAGGTTAAACATTTGTACAATTATAAGTCAATCTTTCCTCAAAGTTTGGTTGTTAACGTTTCTGCCAAGTCTGAAATCTCTTTGAAACAATAGTTTTTGTCTGAAGACGGGAAACGTACGAACGGAAGTGATTAATAAAAAAAAAGCTGGTGTTTTTCGTACATTTGCTTAGCGTACATCACTGTTTATCAGGCTCGATGAAACACCCAAGAAATTCAGTTAAACTTTTTAAAAATATGATTTATTTGAATCCTTCCGGTGAAAACCGGAAGTGACAGTTGACAAAATAAAACCCGCAAAACATATCATCAATCAAATGTCTATCATTCATGAAAGCTTTGTGTCTCAATCACTTACAGTGACAAAAATATTGCGGGCATCAAATTTGTAAAAAGGAAAGCTACATAGAGATATTTGAGATGTCTCACCGGAAATAACAGTTATTTGAAAATTTAACATTATAAAGATGACACATCTAGAATTGTATACTGATATATTAATTCCATGTAAAAGAAATAAATAAAGAAAAAATCTAATTTTTGTAGTGCTTTCGGTGACGACTGGAAGTAACGCCAAACAAAACAAAATAGTTTAAAAACATGTACATACAAAGGTCTATCATCCCACAAAGTTTGATTGTTCAAGTCGACACCGTTTATGAGATCTCGTCGAAATAAGGATTTTTGTCTCGGGACAGGTAACGGACAAACGGAAGTGCTCAATCTAAATGGTATTAAATATTTCTTTATACTTGCCCTTTGTAATTCATTTCTCATCGAGCACACTACAAATATCAATGGAAACAAGTTAATCTGATAAACAGTTCGATTTGTTAGAACTCTTCCTGTGTGGACTGGAAGTGACGGAAGGCAAAACGAAACTGGTTAAACACATCTTCAATTAAATGTCTATCATCCATGAACGTTTTGTGCTTTGATCTCTTATAGTTTCTGAGATCTCGTTTGTACAAAATGTGTTTCAAAAAAGCTACCTGAGATATTTGAGTTATCTCACCGGAAGTAGATTTTTTTTGTTGAATTAACATCGCATAAATAGCCTATGCATAGATTTATACTTATATATTTATTTTATGGAAAAGGAATTTTATGCGAAAAAGTAGTTATTTTTGAAGTGCTTCCGGTGACGACCGGAAGTTACGACGAACAAAACAAAATAGTTTAAACACATCCACAGTTATTGGTCTATCATCCCACAAAGTTTTGATGTTCAAGTCGTTACCGTTTTTGAGATCTCAATGATACAAACTTTTTCAACGCGGGACAGGAAACAGACAAACAGAAGTGCTCAATCTAAATGGTAATAAATATTTCTTGTATACTTGCCCTTTGTACTTCATTTCTCATCGAGCACACTACAAATATCAATGGAAACAAGTTAAACTGATAAACAGTTCGATTTGTTTTAACTCTTCCTGTGTGGACCGGAAGTGACGGAAGGCAAAACGAAACCGGTTAAACACATCTTCAATCCAATGTCTATCATCCATGAACGTTTAGTGCTTTGATCTTTTATAGTTTCTGAGATCTCGTTTGTACAAAATGTGTTTAAAAAAAGCTACCTGAGATATTTGAGATATCTCACCGGAAGTAGAATTTTTTGGTTGAGTTAACATCGCATAGATAACTTATGCATACATTTATACTTATATATTTATTTTATGGAAAAGGAATTTTATGCGAAAAAGTAGTTATTTTTGAAGTGCTTCCGTTAGACGACCGGAGGTTACGACGAACAAACAAAAATGTTTAAACACATCTACAGCTATGGGTCTATCATCCCACAAAGTTTTGATGTTCAAGTCGTTACCGTTTTTGAGATCTCGTTGATACAAGCTTTTTCGACGCGAAACCGACGACCTGAAAAAGATTATTGACAAAAAGAAAAAAATTTGTCATTTTCTTCCATTCTAGAAAATTTCACATAAATCTATCCAGTCATCTCTGAGAAATCTTGTGGACAAAAACTGGGAAAAAAACAATAATAATAATAACTAGACACAATCTCGTTGCGAGCAACGAGGAGGTCTTCCGTCCGCTGAAGACGGAAGACCCTAATAATAAAAGGCTGTTTTTGTCTAAATCTTAATTAAAGAGTGTTTTTCAACTTGTACTACAGTCCAACACCCTTTTATGTTGAATATTTTAGATAGAAAATTAGATAAAAAGGAGAGAAAGAACTAGAGAGAAAGAACAAATCTTGGCTCCGGCGAGATTAGAACACGCAGCCTTTGCAGGTGTCTCAAAACATGGCTGACGCGAAATAATTCCCGAATTTGTGTTTGAATTTTGGAAGTTTCCGCCCGGGAGAGAAGCTGAGTTTTTGTATGAGATGAAAAACAACGTGTAAGATGTCTGACTATTCAGGTTTGGTAACAGTGCGAGGTCATTTGAAATTTCAGCAGGATTGATAAAATCTTTATAAATGTAGAAATAACGAAATCAGTAACACGTAAATTTATTCGGTAAAAATTTGATGACAGTAATTTCCACAGTTGTAACATTCATTAGTAGTTTACACGCTATCGTAGATACAGACTAAACGGAAAACAAGAAATATACATGCAACAGAAATATTACGCCGCTGCTTACATCCCTTGTACTGTGTAAATTTTAAGTCCCCGTACAGGCTGTACTCGCCGTTTGATCTCAGGAATTTCTTGTTAATTGTTCAATCCGCTGCATATTTCACAGACAATAAGAATGGGGTCCGAGGTACATTTACACAAAATTTCATTAGGATTGAGTAAGGGGCTCGGGAGTTAGAATTTTTTTCTACAGTACATGTCAAGCACGCCAATCGAAACTAGAATGCCCAAAAATTCATATCCCTCTTAAAAATGAACGAATAGGTCTGGTCATTAGTACAGTAATCTAGACTTGAACTAGCTTGAAAAAAAGGTTCAAGATGAAAGATCCAGTAAAATCAGGCCAGAAAAACTTAATGATTTTGTGAATAGGAAGGGGGGGGGGAGTCGGTGCGTGTACTGTGTAAATTTAATTTCCACGAATAGGCAATAAGCGCCGTTTAATCTCAGGAATTTCGTCTTAATTGTTCAATCCGCTGCATATTTCACAAACAATAAGAATGGGGTCCGAGGTTCATTTTCACGAATTTTCATTAGGACTGAGTAAAGGGCTTGGAAGTAAGAATTTTTTTTATAGTTCATGTCAAACACGACAATTGAAACTCAAATGCCCAAAACTTCATAACTCTTTTATTAATGAACGAATTGGTCTGGTAATTAGTACATGATCTAGAATGGTAATTAGTTGAAATTAAAGGCCCAAGATCAAAGACCAAGTAAAATCGGGCCAGAAAAACTAAATGATTTTATGAATGGGGGGGGGGGGGGTCGGTCGGTGACTTCTATGTTAAACTTAGAATATTAAATTATAAATATCACATATTACACAATTTCTAAATAAAATACATATGTTAGAACAATGTATAAACGTTGTTTGAAAGATTTAACTATTGATTTTTTTTTTTACATCTGTTTATTCTTATGCTCATACACTCATAAACGGATGGTCAGTTTTCAAACCTTTTCACAGTCACCCGTTCGTTTGTATAGTTACGTGTATAAACTTCGGAGGTTTCTCTTAATCCCAGACAGGCAACAGATTTGTATCGGTATATAGACATGCACAAAAAAGGAAAAAGTACACCATCTTTAATAAAAATGACTTTTTAGCGTTGACTTCCAATCAGTATGAAGACAATCATTAAACAATGAATTTCAAATTATTTGAATCCATAGACATTATCCCGTAACTTGAAATAAATACATGTATAATTTTTTGACGCCAATGTACATTTAGCCTATATCCAATTGACTGAATGTTACCTGAACTAGTTCTTATTCAAATGCTAAAACATTTGTAATTTGAATAGAGAGAGAGAGAGAGAGAGAGAGAGAGAGAGAGAGAGAGAGAGATTTTCTAGTTTTTATAGTGTTTAGGGAATCAGTATATCAGCAACGTATGACAATAAACAAATTCATATACATGCATGCGTGTATCTATATATGTGAATAAATACTAATCAGTCCTCTTTTTAAGGTCATGTAGAATACTTACTTAAACGTGGGTGCATTGCTAAATATAGTGGGTGTCATTGAGATGGCGGCGTTTCTTTGATGCCGACAAATAACCCACTGCAGGGGTACGTCGGCGGCATGTCTTTGATGCCGGCGATGCGACGAGCGTTTGAATTTAACGAACTGCTGACAGAAACAAGCTATCTATTTGTAATGGGAAAAAAAGCTGCTAATAAATAAATATAAAACGGAAAACATTAAAATCCATCATTTTAAAGATAAATCGGTAAACAAACCTCAATTAAGAAAGAAAAAAACGTTCGACACTCGGGGACTGAACCCGGGTCGCCTGGGCACAAGTCCACCACTTTAGCGACTGAGCTACGCGGACTCTCGCTTCAAGACTTTGAAGCCTAAAATCTCGAGAATGCGTGGATCGATTTTAAAACGGATTTCATATTCTGAAGTTATTTAGATATGTCTATCGAATAGCAACTAAAAATATTTTCAAACCAAAAAAGTTAAAAAATGACTTTTTTTGTTTCCTTCCGGTGACGACCGGAAGTGACGGCGGACGTTCGGATATGCGTAGTACATTGAAGCTGGACACTTTCTACCATCCCTAAAAATTTTAAAGTTCTATCTTAAATACTTTTGGAGAAAACTCGTAAACAAGCAAAAACATAAAATCTTTAATATCTCGGGACCGGAAGTGACGACCAAAAAAAAACCACGTACTTTTCTTACAAATTCTGTCATAAACAAGATTTGAAAGTTTTATCAAAATCGGCTGAAGGGTTTTTGAGAAAACGTGGGAGATAAAAAAAAGAATAATAACTAGATCTCGTTACGAGTAACGAGTAGGTCTTCCGTCCGATTTTGTTTTCATATGATACGATGAAATATCGATATTCTCTGCCAAATCTGCGATCTTGGTGAATCTAGGTTTTTTGTCTCGAGACCGAAAACGGACGAACAAAAGAGGTTTATGAAAATAAAAGCTAGGGTTTTTTATACATATGTTTAGTGTACACTACTGTTAATCATAGCAGATGAAACACCAAAGATAATCAGTTAAACTTGTGAAAAAAAGTGACGGTTGACAAAAGAAAACCCGTTAAATATATCTTCAATCGATTGTCTATCATTTATAAAAGTTTGTGTCTCAATCACTTACAGTGACTAAAATCTTGCTGGTATCAATTTTGTAAAAAAGGCTAAGTACCAAAGATATTTGAAATCTTGCTTGTTTTCAAGTTATCTGTAATATAGTTTACGAGTGTCTTGGCTCCTCATTTAAGGGGCCAGCCCCTTTTTCTTGAGTTCAATCGACAGTTCTCACGAATACTAACATGTTTTGTTCTTACACCCATCTAAAATTGTTGTTCATTTTTGAGATACAAATGATTGAATATTTTAGGGGCCAGCCCTATAGATCCTTAATGGGGACAGACTTTGGAGTTTTGATTAGTGGAATTGATTAGAATCATCAATGCAAACATTTTCTTTTCTACATTGCCTAACAAAATATGTCTCCTTCTCTAGATATATTGCATCAAAGTTTAAGTACTTTGGCCCCTTAAAATCCCTAATTACGTCATAAATGGGTGTGAAAATGATTTTACCTGATAAATATTGCTACAATCAACAACTTTGCTTCTAAATTGCATTACCAAATTTTGATCGTTTTTAAGTTATTTGTAATAGAGTTTACGAGTGTCTTGGCCCCTAATTTAAGGGGCCAGCCCCTTTTTCTTGATTTTGTTGGAAAGAACGTTTAATTATCTACTATTTTTGTTATATATGTCTTAACAAAATATCAACTGATAAAAAGATACAGATGAAAACGTATGAAGAATTTGAATGAAAATTCGTACCCAATTTTCGTGCCTAGGCGAGCTCCAAAAAATGGCGCCACTGGCGTAAAACAAAATAATAGTGCACAACTTCAGACTATAGACTACCTATCCTGAAAATGTCATAGTCATATCTCTGATAGTTTCTGAGATCAGCTCTGCACAAAATAGGTCGTAAAAATGTACAAAATGGCCGATAAATCGGTACCGGAAGTGCCGACAGGAAAAATCTCAAAAACGTATGAAGTTTACATCAAGACTCATCTTCTCTGAAAAAATGGTCGAAATCGGTCGAATAGTTTTCGAGAAATCTCGTGCAAAAAATTTGTGGAAAAAAATATTTATAATAATAACTAGACACGATCTCGTTGCGAGCAACGAGGAGGTCTTCCGTCCGATTTTTAGAACAGGAAATGACCTTGACTTTTATCTTCATCAACGAAACATATCAGGAAATGCAGATGTGATCTTAAAGAGCGATGGATGAAGGGTTATACACCCCGTTGGATCCCTAATTTGAAGGACCAGCCCCATATATTTCATATTAAATAAGAGGTCTTTTGACCTAATAACACGTCTAATAACCTGTAATAAAAAGAAACCGAAGAAAAAAAAGAAGGTCTTCCTTTGTAAACGGAAGACCCTAATAACCATAAGAATAGAAGGGTCTTCCGCTGAAGACGGAAGACCCTAATAATAAAAGACTGTTTTTGTCTGAATCTTAATTGAAGAGTGTTTTTCAACTTGAACTTTAGTCCAACAACCCTTTTATGTTGAATATTTTAGTTAGAAATTAAATAAAAAGGAGAGAAAGAAATAGAGAGAAAGAACAAATCTTGGCTCCGGCGAGATTAGAACACACAACCTTTGCAGATGTCTCAAAACATGGCTGACGCGAAATAATTCCCGAATTTGTGTTTGAATTTGGGGCGTTTTCGCCCGGGAGAAGAGCTGAGTTTTTGTATGAGATGAAAAACAACGTGTAAGATGTCTGACTATTCAGGTTTGGTAACAGTGCGAGGTCATTTGAAATATTTATGCGTGTTTGTGTCTGCAACCCTGCGAATGTGTTCGGAATGTTTTCTTTATCGTTGCTAAGTAAGTAATAAATCCAGAGGTGCTCGAATGAAACTTCACGAGACTTCACCGATATTTGTTCACTTCCTGTGAAATTTCGAGCGGAAGTATAAGTGTTCGGATAATATTCTCAAAATACGTAAGTACTGGTCGTTTTTCATATCACATCCTACTATGATTTATGTTAAAACAGGAAAAACTTTCAAGATGTATGTCTTATTTTACCATCTAGCAGTTATTTATATTAAACGATAATATTCAGAGCAGAGTTATCGTTCGTGTTCAAACACGTGTAGAGTGGTTGAAAATATAACCATTGGGTTGCTTAATAAAATCATAGCCATGTTTGATGCTTGTGGTGTGCAATACCATGTTTTTAAAAAAAAATAGTGGGTGTCTGTTTTGCATTAAGACTTGGTATATCGAGCCATTTTCAAGGAACATTCTGCATAAAATGGTATAGTCTGTTTCACTATTGATGTTATTACTAGGTCAGGCGCGGATCAAAAATTAATCCTCAGGAGGGATCTCTTTTAAACATGTTAGTTGTTGCAACAGCAAACAAAAACTAATTTTTGTATAGTCACATTTATTTCTAGAACACATTTTATTCACCAATTAATGAAGATAAAGTTTAAAATCAATAAACCTCTAGATTTTATATTTGACTACCTATATTAAGAACCTAGATACATGTACTGTGAAATAGACTTTATACACGAGGTACGATTTTTACTGCGAAACTGAAAGGGTAAAATAAAACCACGTGGTCTAAAATTTGAATGACAATAACATTCGCAGGGGTGTCTGGAGGGGAGGGGGGGGGGTGAAAAAACCTGAGCTTGATTTTCGTCGTAAATAAATCGAAAATAGAATTTTGAGGTGTGGATCTCGGATTCGGTCATTACATGTAGTACAGTAATCTATAATTGAACTAGGTTGAAAATAAAGGTTCAAGATGAAAGATCCAGTAAAATCAGGCCAGAAAAACTAAATGATTTTCTGAATAAGAGGGGGGGGGGGGTCGGTGCGTGTACTGTGTAAATTTGATTTTCCGGTATAGGCAATAAGCGCCGTTTAATCTCAGGAATTTCGACTTGATTGTTCAATCCGCTGCATATTTGGCAGACAATAAGAATGGTGTCCGAGGTTCATTTTCACGAATTTTCATTAGGATTGAGTGAAGGGCTTTGGAGTTATGATTTTTTTTACAGTACATGTCAATCACGACAATTGAAACTCAAATGCCAAAAACTTCATAACTCTGTTAATAATGAACGAATTGGTCTGGTAATTAGTACAGTAATCTAGAATGGTAATTAGTTGAAGTTAAAGGCCCAAGATCAAAGACCAAGGAAAATCGGGCCAGAAAAACTAAATGATTTTATGAATGGGGGGGGGGGGTCGGTCGGTGACTTCTATATTAAACGTAGACTATTAAATTCTAAATATCACAAATTACACAATTTCTAAACAATATACATATGTTAGAACATTGTATAAGCGTTGTTTGAAAGATGTAACTATTGATTTTTTAACATCTGTTTATCTTAGGCTCAAACACTCATAAACGGCTGGTCAGTTTTCAAACCTTGTCGCAGTCACCCGTTCGTTTGTATAGTTACGTGTATAAACTTTGGAGGTTTTTCTTAATCCCAGACAGGCAACAGATTTGTATCAGTATATAGACATGCACAAAAAAGGAAAAAGTCCACCATCTTTAATTTTAGCGTTGACTTCCAATCAGTATGAAGACAATCATTAAGCAATGAATTTCAAATTATTTGAATCCATAGACATTATCCCGTAACTTGAAATAAATACATGTATACTTTTTGGACGCCAATGTACATTTAGCCTCTGTCCAATTTACTGCATGTTACCTGTACAAGTACTTTAGAGAGAGAGAGAGAGAGAGAGAGAGAGAGAGAGAGAGAGAGAGAGAGAGAGAGAGAGAGAGAGAGAGAGAGAGAGAGAGAGATTTTCTAGGTTTTTATAGTGTTTAGGGAATCAGTATATCAGCAACGAATGTCAATAAACGCATGCATACATTCAAGCGTGTATCTATATATGTGAACAAATACTAATCAGTCCTCCTTTTAAGGTCATGTAGAATAACGTTGGTGCATTGCTAAATGTTGTGTGCATACAGTCATTGAGATGGCGGCATTTCTTTGATGCCGGCAAAGCGACCCAGTGAACTCTAATGCGGTCGTACTGCAGGGGCGCTTCGGCGGCATGTCTTTGATGGCGGCGATGCGAACTGCTGACAAAAACGAGCTTTATATTTGTACTAAAAAAGCTGTTATTATTTTTATTTATGATAAAAATAAAACGGAAAACAATAAAAACCATCATTTTAAAGGTAAAATCGTTAAACAAAAGAAAATTAGGGAAGAACAAATAATCGGCACTCGGGGATGGAACCCGGGTCGCCTGGGCACAAGTCCAACACTCTAACGACTGAGCTACGCGGACTCTCGCTTCAGAACTTTTGAACTCAAAATCTCGGGAATGCCTGGATCGATTTTAACACGAATTTCATATTCTGAAGTGTTTTAAGCGTCTCTATCGAATAAAAACATAAATAAAATTCAAATCTAAAAATTTGAAAAATTAAGGTTTTTCAGTTCCTTCCGGTGACGACCGGAAGTGACGGCGGACGTTCGGATATGCGAAGGGCACTGCGGCCGTTCACTCTCTACCTTCTCTGAAAATTTGAAGTTTCTATCGTAAATGCTTTTTGAGAAAAATCGTGAACAAGCAAAAACGTAAAATCTTTAATATCTCGGTACCGGAAGTGACGATCAAAAAAAGCCCGTGTACTTTTCTTACAAATTTTGTCATGAATAAGATCTGAAAATTTCATGAAAATTGGCTGAAGCATTTTTGAGAAAACGTGACAGAAAAAAAAAACAATAAAAACTAGACACGATCTCGTTGCGAGCAACGAGGAGGTCTTCCGTCCGATTTTTAGAACAGGAAATGACCTTGCCTTTTATCATCATCAACGAAACATATCAGGAAATGCAGATGTGATCTAAAAGAGCGATGGATGAAGGATTATACACCTGTAGGATCCTTAATTTTAAGGACCAGTCCCATTTTATTTCATATTAAATAAGAGGTCTTTTGACTTAATAACAGGTCTAATAACCTGTAATAAAAAGAAACCGAAGAAAAAAAGAGGGCCTTCCTTTGTTAACGGAAGACCCTAATAACAATAAGAATAGAAGGGTCTTCCGCTGAAGACGGAAGACCCTAATAATAAAAGACTGTTTTTGTCTAAATCTTAATTGAAGAGTGTTTTTCAACTTGTACTACAGTCCAACAACCCTTTTATGTTGATTATTTTAGTTAGAAAATTAAATAAATAGCAGAGAAAGAAATAGAGAGAAAGAACAAATCTTGGCTCCGGCGAGATTAGAACACACAGCCTTTGCAGGTGTCTCAAAACATGGCTGACGCGAAATAATTCCCGAATTTGTGTTTGAATTTGGGGCGTTTTCGCCCGGGAGAAGAGCTGAGTTTTTGTATGAGATGAAAAACAAAGTGTAAGATGTCTGACTATTTAGGTTTGGTAACAGTGCGAGGTCATTTGAAATATTGACGCGTGTTTTTGTCTGGAGGGGGGTGAAAAGACCCGAGCTTGATTTTCGTCGTAAATAAATCGAAAATAGAATTTTGAGGTGTGGATCTCGGATTCGTGTAACAACTCTTAGGGGAAGTCCTAAAACAATGACTGATGCAGTTTACCAATGTATTTCAGTGTTGAGAATTTTTGTTCGTGTCGTTTACTATTATGTTTGACTGTTTTATTTCAGCAGGATTGATAGAATCTTTATAAAAATAGAAAAAACGAAATCAGTAACACGTAAATTTATTCGGTAAAAATTTGATGCAGTAATTTCCACACTTCTAACATTCATAAGTAGTTCACACGCTATCGAAGATTCAGACTAAACGGAAAAAAAGAAATATACATGCAACAGAAATATTACGCGGCTGCACAGGGGCCAAGTCCATTTCAACATTAATTTCAATGAAACCATAAATAAAGAAAGAGGTCGAACTCTGACCCAGATAGAAAACTACCAGCTCGCTTCAAAATCCTAAAAAATCAATTAATCTTTAAAACACTCGCAACGTGCATGTATTTTTCATAAAAGTAATGTCTGAGATACACTCCTGCCGAATTTTAAGTTGATGGGTCTTACAATAGGGGAGATATACGCATTATTCTCTCGAAGTCGCCAGTTTATTTTTACTCGGACATTTACCGGTCCAGAGCTCACGATGGGATTTTGCCTATGACAACAGCAGTATTGCAACAAGTCGAGAAACATTTGCAATAATCTTTTAAAATCTTACATCAAACGCAATTTATGGATTTACTTTTTACTTTTAAAGTTTTCAGAAATAAAATATATAAAATGCCATAACATTTACATGCTAAACACTACATATGTATGACGAGAGAGAGAGAGAGAGAGAGAGAGAGAGAGAGAGAGAGAGAGAGAGAGAGAGAGAGAGAGATTAATCAGAAATCGATTTGATCAGAGACATAAATAACATTTACGTCTCTGATTTGATAAAGAAATTTATAATTGTTTTATCTGCTTTTTCATATGAATTATATTTCTTTTTTTTCTCAAGTTTTTCTTTGCCGACAATAACTGCATAATAAAAAAATTCTGGTAAGTCAGCAAATAAAATAACCTACATCATTAAAAATATAGTATGATTATTTATTCCCCATTTTCCCGAATCCAAACGATACCCAAGTGTTATGTCTAAATGATTAATGTTAAGCATTCAGTTGATAATAAAAATCGGTTTTTTTTAATCCCAGACAGTCAATAGATTTGTTATTAAATCATTGAACAGTGAATTTCAAAAAATAACATCCGTAGACAATATCCCGTAACTAGAAAAAAATACGTATTTACTTTTTTGACGTCAAATGTACATTAGCCTCTAGCCTCATTACTCCATGTTACCTGTAGTAGATCTTTGAGAGAGAGAGAGAGAGAGAGAGAGAGAGAGAGAGAGAGAGAGAGAGAGAGAGAGAGAGAGAGAGAGAGAGAGAGAGAGAGAGAGAGAGAGAGAGAGATTTTAGTGTTCAGGAATTCAATATAAACGCAACATTTGTCAATAAACGCATGTATACATGCATACATGTACATATCTAAATGTTTGAATAAATACAAAACAACCTTTCTTTTTAAGCCATGTGAAATACTAAAAACGTTGGTGCATTGCTAAATGTTGTGTGTATACAATCATTGAAATGGCGGCATTTCTTTGATGCCGACAAAGCGATCCAGTGAACTCTAATGCGGTCGAACTGCAGGGGTGCTACGGCGGCATGTCTTTGATGCCGGCAATGCGACAATCGTCCGAATTTAGCGAGTAGTTGACAGAAAAGAGCTCTATATTTGTACTGAAAAAAGCCGCTATTATTTTATTTATGACAAAAAGAAAACGGAAAACATTCAAATCCATCATTATAAAGATAAAATCGTTAAACAAAACACAGTTAAGCAAGAAAAAATAATCGGCACTCGGGGACTGAACCCGGGTCGCCTGGACACAAGTCCACCACTCTAACGACTGAGCTACGCGGACTCTCGCTTCAGAACTTTGGAGCCCAAAATCTCGAGAATGCATGGATCGATTTTAAAACAGATTTCATATTCAGAGGTTTTTAGAGTGTCTCTATCGAATAGTAACATAAAAAAAATTCAAGTTCAAAAAATTGAAAAATTAAGGTTTTTCATTTCCTTCCGCTGACGACCGGAAGTGACGGCGGACGTTCGGATATGCGTAGTACACTGCGGCCGTTCACTCTCTACGATCTCTGAAAATTTGAAAGTTCTATCTTAAATACTTTTGGAGAAAACTTGTGAACAAGCAAAAACATAAAATCTTTAATATCTCGGGACCGGAAGTGACGACCAAAAAAATCCCACGTACTTTTCTTACAAATGTTGTCATAAACAAGATCTGAAAGTTTTATCAAAATCGGCTGAAGCGTTTTAGAGAAAACGTGGGAGAAAAAAAAAATAATAATAATAGAGGAAAAGAAACAAAGCAAAAACAATAAGGTCTTCCGTTTCCAACGGAAGACCTTAATAATAGTGAAAAAGAAACAAAGCAATAACAATAAGGTCTTCCGTTGGAAACGGAAGACCTTAATAATAGAGGAAAAGAAACAAAGCAAAAACAATAAGGTCTTCCGTTTCCAACGGAAGACCTTAACTAGACTCTTGTTGCTATAACAACAAAAAGGTCTTCCGTTCCTCATGTATTAATCTGTACAAAACATCCATTTATCTTGTTAACAGAAAATGGATATTATATAGACTGTACAGGAATTCCCAAAAAATAAACAAAACAAAAAGACACAATGTCAATTTTTTAGTACTTTTGTGACGACCGGAAGATACGCCGGATCATACAGAACATAGTAAACATATCTTCATACATTGTTTTGTCTTTCCTCAAAGTTTGGATGTTCAAGTTTTTGTTAATTTGTTGTAAATATCTTGTTGAGAAATGGTTTTTGTCTGGGGGCCGGAAACGAACAAATGGAAGTAATTAAAGAAGTTGAAGGACATATTTTAGTACATTTACCTACAATACGTTACTGTTCATCACATTGAGTAAAATGCTAAAAAAAATCTAAAGTTAAAAATAAAAATTTCTGTTGCTTGAACGCTTCGTAGTGAGAACCGGAAGTGACGTACGACTAAATGAAACCCCTTTAACACATGTTCAATCAAATGTCCATTATCCAAACAAGTTGTGTTTCTTGATCTCTCACAGTTTCTGAGATCTTGCAGGTACTTTGTTTTTAAAAATGAAGGCTACCTGATATCTTTGAGATGTCTCACCGGAAGTAGAACTTTTTATTTATTTTTTTTACCATCTGTAGATGACTGTTGCATTTTTATAGCTTAAATGTTATCCCATGCTAAATAACTAACATATTTTTATTAAAAATCAAAATTGAGTGTACTTTCTGTTCGACCGGAAGTTACGCCGGATAAAAAAAAATAGCGTTTACACATGCACAAACATAAGTCTATCATCCTACAAAGTTTGGTTGTTCTTGTCGTCACCGTTTTAGAGATCTCGTCGAAATAAGATTTTTAGTCTCGGGACAGGAAACGGACAACCGTAAGTGCTCAGTGAAAATTCAATTCATTATTTCTTGTTTACTTGCCTATCTCACATTAGTATTTATCAAAGTAACTGAAACTATCGAATGAAAACAGTTAACCGGATAAACAGCTTGATTTGTTTGAACTCTTTCGGTGTGGACTGGAAGTGACGGTCGACAAAATGAAACTGGTTAAACACATCTTCAATCCAATGTCTATCATCCGTGAAAGTTTTGTGCTTTGATCACTTTTAGTTTCTGAGATATCGTGGGTACAAAATGTGTTTTAAAAAAGCTACCTGAGATAATTGAGATATCTCACCGGAAGTAGAATTTATTTGTTGATATAACATCACATAGATAACCTATGTATAGATTCATACTTATATATTTATTATATGAAAAACGAATTTAATGCGTAAAAATAAGTATTTTTGAAGTGCTTCCAGTGGCAACTGGAAGTTACGCCGAACAAAACAAAATAGTTTAAACACATCTACAGATATAGGTCTATATTCCCACAAAGTTTGGATGTCCAAGTGCTTGCAAATTCTGAGATCTCGAGTGAACAAGGTTTTTTGCCGCGAGACAGGAAACGGTCGACCGGAAATGAATTTTGAAAAAATGAAAAAAAAACGCCTCGAGATATTATCATTCTCTATCATCCCTGAAAATTTCAGGAAAATCTTTCAAGCCATCTCTGAGAAATTCTGCCGACAAAAAAAGGGGGGAAAAACGCGGGTAGGTTAAGGCAACTCATAGTTTAATGACCATCAAAATTATGATCAATTTAAATAATGTTTATTTTTATGAAAACAGCGTTAGATATTAATACCAAGTGAAAGAGCTCACCAAGATATTATTTTTCTACTTCGGAATCGACTCAATCTTTGAAGCTGCCGTGCCATGGTATCACATGACAGTTAAAAATAGATCACTTTTTTACCTTAACAGAAAATCAAAAAGTGTAACACTACCCCGAAGTTCATTTGTATGTTTTCTACAATAATTCGATTGGAAATTAGTTCATGTTTATTAGTATTACTGCTAGAATCCTATTGTACATCGCATAAAATAAATATTGTAAATATTTATCGGAAACCCTCTCAACTTCTAAAATTTCATTGAAAATACTACGTATTTTTCGTTTAAAACAACAAGCACAGGATTCTAGCAGCACTTTTCATGTAGTTTAGGTCATATACCGTTGATATGTACCAAACTCATCTTTCCTAATATCCAGGGTAGTGTTACACTTTTGCCATTTTTTGTACACACTGACAGAGGAAAGGCTGGTCAAGCCATATATAAATGTCGATCCGCTTACCTTATAACACTCGCCGATTAAACAAAATATCCATGCCTGTATTATTCTGATTATATTCGAACTGACACTCATCTAAATCTTAGGTATCAGTATTAAATAAGTCTTATTTCGGCATTGTTCACACTGCATTCCGATAATTTGTCTCCCGACATGATCTTCTCTTTTAAATATGCTTGTGACGTCATCAATGATAATTATACGTAATAGAGAGAAATCGAAGATATATTCAGTTAGAAGAGTTTCTAGTGATATTTTATGTCTGTAATTTTTATAATATAAACCAGCGATAAAGTTAAAATCGACATGTTTCTGAGTAAAATATGACATCATGCTGCTTATTGTGACGTCATATCGATCAGAGGAATTTGATCGCTGTTAGTTGCCTTATCATACCCGCGAAAGAAAAAGAAAGAAAGAAAAAACATTACAATCACTATAAGGTCTTCCGTTGAAAACGGAAGATCTTAAAAAACATTACAATCACTATAAGGTCTTCCGTTGAAAACGGAAGACCTTAAAAAACATTACAATCACTATAAGGTCTTCCGTTGGAAACGGAAGACCTTAATAAGTAAGCAAACCCCGCTGGCGCCTCAATTTGGCGTTATTTGTATTATGGGTTATATAGTACAAAATCGATAAGTAGTGTTATCACAGACAAAAGACACTGGATAATGTAAATATAACCTATTTAAATAAGTCAAAAAGTAGCCTCTAACACAACCAACACCTTTCCCTTTATTAAATTAGGATGCACATCATTACTTAAAAGTACAATGTTAAATATGATGTATCAAGTATTACTACAGTTTTATACACTCACCATCAGCAATTCAGCATAGTCAGTTTGGTTGGACTGAGATATTGGAACATTGTCTGCATCAACTAAAAAATTAAAGTATTAATCTTATAATTATACCATCACTAAAATGTTTTGACATATAAAAAATACAACATTAACCTCAATTATTTATCCTTTTACAGGGCTGACAAATATTTATCAAATATGCTTCATTTTCAATGTTCCTTCCTATTATAAATCTGCATATCAAGTAGTGTGAAAGGCTAAGGAAAAACTATATTATTGTTACCATGCTTTAAGGATTTTAATATATGCATGTAATTAAACCATACCATTGACATAAAGGCAACTTTGCAAATCATCAGTTGGGTGTAATGGTGGATTACTCAATTGATGAACTCTGTCTATAAATAAAAAAGTATAGCAATCATTTGATTACTTATAAAGTTTAATTTAACTATTATAAATGTATAACATTTTTAACAAGTTCATATAAATGTACTGGGTATATAGCTTGATACGATGAACATGTTTTACCATGCAGTACCATTTACTTTTTGAAGTTTCAGATAAGCTTTTTTGATTCCTAAATTTTAAAAACTTTCTTATCTCAAGTATTTGCTTTGTATATTGTAAAAGTTGTTAAAGTTTTTTTTCCTAAGAAAATCATGGATCCATCCTTACTGTCACTGTCATAAAATGCAGCTTTAAGGATTACGTTTACTCAGGGTTTGAGATTTCAAAAAATATTTTTACAAAGTTCAATATCTGAAGTCCAAAGTTGTTTTAAAAAAACAAAATAACAACATTATTAACAATAATCGATATTGATATCCATGATTTGTTTATTTGAGGAAGATATGCTCCGACAAAGGTAGATTAATATTAAAAACAGAGGAAATTCTGATTAAATTTTTCATTTTCTTTTTTTCTCTTTAAAACTTTCCGTAGCATTGTAATTACAAAAGTTAAGTTTCTATTTGTTTTCTCATATCATTTTACATATGTTATTGTTGTATTTACTCGTCTGTAAATTTATATCACTGGCTAGCACGCGATTGGAAAAATCTTTAAAATATATAAAATCGATTCAAGATAAAATATCTCAAAATTTTGATCATTGACCTTATATAATGTTAATGTCAACATAATACAGACAACAAAAACAGTTTTAGGCAATTAATGGTTTGGAGCTCCTATAAGTCAGTTTTTGTAAATCTCGATCAAAAATGGGTGCAATTTTTTGAAATTGATAGAGGAAATTCGGACTAAATTATACTTAAAATATGAGCTTAAAACGATTCAGTCAAATATAAAATTATAGTCTGTCCCAAGTTATTGCTTCCATCGCTTTTTGATGATTTTTGATAAAATTACACATACCTGTGAAAGAAATACAGTTGAAATCGTTAAAAGGGATCCAATATATCTTCATTGACAAATTATCCCTTTCCACTCAGAAAAATTCACAGGAACGAAAACAAATTCCTTACGGAGATTTAGATTTATAATGGGGAATGTTTACATCTTTTCTCCATTCCGGAATACACTCGGAATACATCGCACTATTTTTTAACGTTATCATCCGGGCCAATTAATGGCTGTTGCAATGCAAAATCTCCGTAGACTTTCAATTTCGGGATGTGTATTGAAACTTGAAGCGGTAGAGGGGGCGTTTCAAAACAGATAATCTGGACATTTTTTCTATTAGTGGATGAACGTAGTTTGAGAACAAAGGTATTTACTGTTATTGAAATTAATCAAGCAAAAACTGGTGGAAGCAAAAACTCGGGACAGAGTATAGTAAAGCTATTCGTATTTAATCATTTCCCAAATTGTTTTATTATTTCTAATACTTACAAAATAAAGAAAACCTTGAAAATAATGGACAATTTTGACAAATTTTGACAATTTTTTCAAAAATTAAAAAAAATCACAGGAACGAAAACAAATTCCTTACGGAGATTTAGATTTATAATGGGGAATGTTTACATCTTTTCTCCATTCAGGAATACACTCGGAATACATCGCACTATTTTTTAACGTTATCATCCGGGCCAATTAATGGCTGTTGCAATGCAAAATCTCCGTAGACTTTCAATTTCGGGATGTGTATTGAAACTTGAAGCGGTAGAGGGGGCGTTTCAAAACAGATAATCTGGACATTTTTTCTATGAGTGGATGAACGTAGTTTGAGAACAAAGGTATTTACTGTTATTGAAATTAATCAAGCAAAAACTGGTGGAAGCAAAAACTCGGGACAGATTATAGTAAAGCTATTCGTATTTAATCATTTCCCAAATTGTTTTATTATTTCTAATACTTACAAAATAAAGAAAACCTTGAAAATAATGGACAATTTTGACAAATTTTGACAATTTTTTCAAAAAACATTCACAGGTCACTAGCAGAAAAAGTAGGTCATTGACCTAGTTATTTGAAAGTGAAAAATAGCACCACAATAGGGGGGCTACAATGTAGAATAAGTAGTTTTTCATTCCTATTAGTGGATTTTGTTTTTTGCCCTTGAGTAAACGTAATCCTTAAATAAAACCAAAAACATAATGATCTTATCATTTGGACACTGGAGTATTTAATAATCATGTTAATGTCCAATAAACTATGATTAACTAAGCAAAATGTAATGCAAAAAAAAAAACATCTTGAGACTTAGTTTACAATCATAGATGACTGAGTTATGAATGGACCAGAATCAACATACAACCTAAGCTAAAAATTTAAATCATGAGATTTTGTTAGACCTGCTTATAATATAATTAAGTAAACTTACGAATAATAACAAATAACAATGGACTCTAACATATAGTACATAGACATAATATAAGTAGGCCTATACATACACTTAGCCTATGCATGGAGCTTTTGAAAAATATGTAAATGCAAGGAAACAATTCTTAAAAATATATACCTTCGCCTATGGGAACTGAGAGTTGCAGACACAGCCATAGTTCTCTGCTCATAACTGGGGTGATGCCTCTGTCTGGCTTTGATTTTGAATTTCCATGAACTGGATGTGTACATGATCGTTTGCTCCGCGTCCAATACAAACCCAAAAAATCCTTGTGAAACTGGCAAAATTTTCGGTCTAGATGGGCTGCAGTAATAACATTCACACCAGCTCTGCACAGGATTAAATAAATTTCTGGCAGGTCTATGCCTTTAGAGTTTGCATTTAGGTATCTTAAATGGTGATATAAATTGATATAGTGTATGTTTGTTACCGCATGCGCGGATCCAGAAAACATTTCCAGGGGGTGTCCGAGGGAAAATTTTGTTCTCCAATGTTGGAGAGGGGTTTTGAGGCCTATTTCGGGAATTTTGCTATATAATCTTATTAATTTGAATTTCCCAAGAGTTGGAAGGAATAGTCCATGCACCCCCTTCTAGGTCCGCACATGAACGATTATGATCTTCCTGCTGTACCAAAACAACGAACTGTATTAAACATGCGTTTTTACACATATTTTACAATCAAGTTGAACAAAAAGTGTTATTCAAAATACCCCAAATGACTGTATTAATGATTTCGTAAATAGAATAATAAATAGCCTTATCGTGAAATTTTTAAAGCTGCTATGCCCGATTTCATTAATATTTAAAATGTTGTGTTCGCTTTTATACGATGGCTATGCTAAGTATGTGTATCATAATAGACATTGCAGTAGTTTTCCAGGTCCATTAAGCCATATCTTAATGAAAAAGTGATGTACACAATTTATTTACAATAACAAACGACATAAATTGTATTGATTTCTTTCGTCTCATAATAAATTCTTTCGTCTCATAATAAAATTCGCTGCTGAGGTAAGGCGGTTATGGTTGTATTACGACTTTGAAAAAAATTCAAATCAAAAATAAACGTCAGTACATTTTATTCACTAATATTTGGGGAAGTGTTTTGTATACATGTACAATCGATACATCACATGCGGGTTGAATAAACCCAATCATTCGGGAACAAAAACCAAACGGTTCCCGTTTCTAAACATTCCCAAGATGGAGTTTGTTTGTTTGTTTGTTTTGTTTTTTGTGTTCTCATACAGAAATTTTTTATGTACTTTAGATAATTCAAACCTTGAAAGATGGCGGATTTTGCTTGTGTAAATAGGCATCTTTGGTCTGTATAGAAAAATATTTAATATTCTCATAGCAAAAAAAATCGGACTATGTAGCTTTAAATTATCTGTATGTTTTAAAATCTTCCTTTTCTCGGACTTGTGAACACTATCTTAATTTTTACATTTTATTCCATACAAAGTAAAAACTTTTACCACATCATACGTGTAATATTGACAATCACGATCGTCAGTTGTAAACGTTTGAACTCTCGGAAAAAGATGTATAATTAAGGTCTTCCGTTTCCAACGGAAGACCTTATAGTTTTCGTACGATTTCTTCTTATTATTATTTTTTTCCACAAATTTTGTGCACGCGATTTCTCGAAAACTGTTCGACTGATTTCAACCATTTTTTCACAGAAGATGAGACTTAATATAAACTTCATACCTTTTTGAGATTTTTCCTGTCGGCACTTCCGGTACCGATTTATCGGCCATTTTGCACATTTTTACGACCTTTTTTTGTGCAGAGTTGATCTCAGAAACTATCAGAGATATGACTATGAAATTTTCAGGATAAGTAGTCTATAGTTTGAAGTTGTGCACTATTGTGTTGTTTTGCGCTAGTGGCGCTATTTCTTGAAGCTTGCCTAGGCACGAAAATTGGGTACGAATTTTCATTCAAAATTTTCACACGTTTTGATTTATATCTTTTTATCAGTTGATATTTTGTTAAAATATATATTACAAAAGTGGTAGAGAATCAAGAGTTCTTTCCAACAAAATCCAGAAAAAGGGGCTGGCCCCTTTATTTAGGGGCTTAGGCACTCTTAAACTCTATTACAAATAACTTAAAAACGATAAAGATTTTGTAATGCATTATAGAAGCAAAGTTGTTGATCGTACCAATATCTATTAGAAAAAACTTATTGCCACGCCCATTTCTTACGTAATTAGGGATTTTTAGGGGCCAAAGTACTTAAACTTTGACGCAATATAACTAGAGAAGTAGACATATTTTGTTGGACATCATAGAAGAGAAAATGGTTGAATTAATGATTTAAATCGATTCCAGTTATCAAAAAACGAATTTCTGTCCCCATTAGGAATCTAAAGGGCTGGCCCCCAAAATATTCAATCATTTGTATCCCAAAAATGATCAACAATTTTAGATGGGTGTAAGAACAAAAAATGTTAGTATTCTTAAGACCTTTTCAAAGAAATAAAAAAAAAAGGGCTTGCCCCTTAAATTAGGGGCCAAGGCACTCGAAAACTCTATTACAAATAACTTAAAAACGATAAAGATTTTGTAATGCATTAAAGAAACAAAGTTGTTGATCGTAACAATATCAGTTTGTAAAACTCATTGCCACACCCATCGATGACGTAATTAGGAATTTTTAGGGGAGTAAAACCTTAAATCTTTAATGTGCTGTATGTGAAATGTGAGTGGAAATTCTGAAACTTCATTGATATTTTAATGGTATCGTTTGAAAAATTGAACGGAAGACCTCCTCGTTACTCGTAACGAGATCGTATCTAGTTTTGTTCTTAATGTTCTCTAATATCTTAGCTTATTTATCGATACATCTACGATTGTGATTTATATTATAGTTCTAATATTCAAAGATAGACCTAAGAAAGTTAACGATTACACATAGTTCATCATCATACGATGAAATATAAAAGTTATGTAATGCAAAACATTTACGATTCTATATCTCGATTGGAGCTAAGGAGTTTTTTTTTTACCAACTTGTGGTCTTACAGTTTGTTTTAGTGATTAAATCCGCTTGACCAACTGAGTTGTCTAAAATATAATAATGATAAAATTTTGTGATTAAACATTGATATATTTTATATACTAAAATTATACATAAACTGAAAGAATAAAAACTATTTTCATGAAGTATATTACAGTCCTAGAAATATTTCCTTCCTTTACCGCTATATTCGCGCCTTTACACACAGTAGATGTTCTTTATGACCATAAAACATGTAATGACTTGAAAGTCCGTGCGGTCAGAACCATCCATGTTAAAATTAAATGTCTATGATGTGCGGTGTCCAATTTTAGAGACACGGTTGAAATTTCGTTTCAAGAAAGAATGTCTCTGTTTGAAATGCTCTGAAGAAGGAGACAGAAGATACGAAGAAGGTATCAATAGGACTTGAAGCGCGCACGCAGGGGGTGGGGGCGCGGCGGGTGTGCACTGAATTCTTGATCTCGAACACGGTCGAAGAAGCATCACTATTATCTCCAAATAAGTTATTACATGCATTTCTTGTCCAAAGATTCAGTTTTGTTCTTTCACATGCATGAAAACTACAGTAAAATGTCACCAGATGGAATTTTTTTTAATGTTGATCATCTGGCTAAAATTTTGTTCTAGGATCATATCAAAATAATTTTTTCAGTGCCCCATTCCTCCTTATTTGGCATATCGCAGTTAATATTACCGTTCATTAATTAACTTTGAATGAAAAAAATACATATAAATTACATGCTTCCTTTGGTGCTCTGTCAATATTTCAATTCTAAGTATAAAAAAAAAGACACACGGTCTCCTTCAAGCGATTCATATTTTCTCGATTTCTTGCATATTATACAATACCAGAGAACGATGCTGTATGTAGTACCTTTTTACCCGATTTATGTTTTAAATTAAAAAAAAACGCATGGATATTACCGATGTGTTTTATTTGGGTTTTTTTAATCAGCACTAACGGCTGCATAAAAATAAAAAAGTCGCGCACAATCGTTTTATACTCGGCCTTCGGTGGTGGACTAAAGTATTAGCTCTTGCCATGTTAAAGTTGGACTTAAGACCTGTATTTTGACAGTATTTAAGATTATCCTAAGATATGACAAATTTATGAGCTATGGTGAGATCTTATAAAAAAATATTTGGTCTTAAGATAGATTTTAGTCAAAAGTCGGTTACGTTAAACGAGCCCCAGGTTTATATGGCAGAGTAGGAAAAAGTAAGATTGGTCTTGCTCTTGTGGGGGAGGGGGCATTTCCTTAAGCCAAGGTTGTGCATTAGGACAAATATTATTTTCCGGTTCTGACGGAAAGGTCCTGGGGATCTATTCACAAAACCATACTCCAGCCATGGTAAAACGCAGACAACGAGTTGGCGCTGTGTGACGTAGTGACGTTATTATTATGATGTCATTTTTTACGCTGTGACGTTATCAGCAGTATTTCACTAAACACATAGATCATACGATGTATATTGATACAAATTTAAAAAATCAATAATGAAAAACATAACCTGAATGTATTTAATATTTTTTTTATTTTAATGTATATTTTTTCAAATTGCCATAGGCCCAAATAGGCCCTGTGGCACTTAACGTAGATATTCAAATAGGCCCAAATAGGCCCTGTGGCACAGAAATGGTTAAATAGGACGGTACATCCATCATTTATCTTTTTACTACAAATATTTATGATCAAATTTAAAAAGCAGTTATTCTAAGCAGTTTTCTTAGCAGTCTTTGGGGTATATAGGCAGTTATGGCTTAATTAATACTGTGGTGGTTTTTCTTTATTTTTATTTTAGAGTAATTTCCCTTTAACCCGACCGGGCGTGGTATGCGCGTGCCGGGACTGTAGAGCCCGACCGGTCGGGGTGTTTTAGTCAGTCTTTAACTTTATTATATCAGATACAGACGCACTTTCGGGGATTGGGGCTAAATTTCATATTCATCTAATATGTAAACGGTGTGACCGTTGGACCGAACGCAGATTCAACACAGTACAGGCCCCGCCGCCACCAAAAAATTACCGTACTCAGCCTCAATTCTCAACTCAAGTGCTGAGGACGTCCTCAACTGAGAAATTTCTCAAATCGCCGCCACCAACTACATTGAGTATGTACTCAGTAGAGTAGGATTTTTTAAGTTCTCAACTCTACCGAGTACATACTCAACTGATTTTTTTTTTCATTGATTTAAGCGGTTTTGTGAAATGCAAATGGAAACAAAATATACAGCGTATTGTAATTGTTACGTATTAATGAATATTATCGTCTGCTTTGTTTATTTCTAAAATGATGGAGTTTGTGGAAATTCAAACGGCAAAAGAAACGAGTTTTTAATAAGAAAAGGGGCACCAATTGGACCCCAGAAGAGGAGATACTTCTAATTGAAGAAGTATTAAAGTATGAGGAAACTCTTTTCGTCAAAATGAAGGGTTCGGGGAGTAAAGGGAAGCATGGTCAAGTGAAAGAGTCGACCTGGAGATCAATCGCCGAAACTCTGAATTTGTAAGAGCTTCTACTCAGACTACTGTATGATATACCAGTAACAGTATTTAGTTTTCTTAATTTTAAAGGAAACAATATCTAAATTTAACCTTACCGTTCCGTGTACTTGTTGTTTCGGTGTCTAAATTAAAGTAATCTCCCCTGATTTAAGCAAAGGTGACGTGTCATTTCGACTCATGACCTTCTGAAATCGGACTTTTCCAACTATATATTTACTATATAAGTCTATTTTGTGTACGTTTATGATTATAGTATGGAAAATATACATGCTTTGGAAAACGTTTTAATAATATACTGTCTTCTGTAATCGTAACTCGAGCACTGGAAGTTCATTTAAATAAATATGTGCATGTTTGTTAAAAAGTCATACATGTACATGCTAAATACAATATATTTACAACAACTTCCAGTGCCTGTGGTCCATATATACGGAACTTACTGAATGGTATAACTAATCTCGGCGTTAAAATTTTTTTATGCAAAATTGACTTTTTGAATTAGAAATTACAAGAACGACAGGGACAATGAAACAATTAAAAAGAAGTTCAACAACATCAAACAGCGAGGTATAAAATTTGTCGATTAAAAGTTGTTCCTTTGTTGTTCTTGCATGTTTCAGTTTATTCTGCTTTTGTAATTTTGTCACCGTTGACACGATTTTTATTTTACAGGTACTATATTTTAATTAAAATTTTTTTTTGTAATGAAACAAACAACCAATATTAAAAATTAACCATTTGCTGTTAAAATTATCTTCGGTCAGAACTATTTAATTCTAATTTATTATGCATTCATAACAATATACATCTTCGCTAGCAAAAGGTTTTCGGTCTACTTGGGTTTATAGGGAACGGAGTGGACCGAAAACCCTTGGCTTGTGAAGATGAACATTATATTTAGAGTGAAAAATTGATTCGTTTGTAATACTATTATTCAAAAATGTGAAAAAAAAATACAAGGGGTAAAGTGAACTTGTATCAGTAAAACTGACTTAATTTCAACACTAACAAAATATATTTAATTTCTTTATACATACAAATAATAAAGTTAAATGCTAAAGTTTATTTTAAGAAGATATAATTGTGTAGAGTTCAAAACAAAAATAAAATAACGAATTAAATATTATTGTTAAAAACGAATTGATACAGGCATATAGAAAATTGACATGATGCAATCTTACTGTTCTTAATTGATAAGGGTTTTAAGAAATATAAACTTACGCAGGTAAAGAAAAAATCGGTATGCTTAGAAGGCCTAAGACAGGAGGAGGTCCAGCCCCTCCTTCTTTAACAGCATCGGAGGACGCACTGATGCAAGCATCTGACGGACGGCCACAGATATGCGGTCTGGCGGACGGTATCGACACTGACGCCAATGACGGTAATATGAACAACAAACTCCCAATTTTTAAATCATCTCATTACTTCACATTTACTCACATTCATTTTCTTTTTATAAATAACAGGTACTTATATTCAAACAAATATATATAGGCATCGATTGAATTTCTTTTTATGATGAATATACATGTACAACTCACACAGGTAACTGAAAAACTAATTATAAAAATGTAAATCTAGAAACAACAGAAACATCAAAGGATGTGGAATCTATCACATTGGCTTCCGGAACAACATCGTCCACTTCGTCAACGTCTAAACCATCGGCCTCCACGTCGTCCTCTTTATCGGAGCGACCAACTGCTTCAAAAAAGTCAAAAAGAAAACAAACGAAGGATGTGTTGGAAGAAGAAGAGTTAGAAAATTTAAGATTGGATAACAAGAGAATTTAGGTCGAAATTGAAAAATTGATAATTGAAAAACAAAAATTAGAAGCAGAGAAAGAGCTTATTGAAATAAAGAAAGCATTTATGGTTCGTCAGTTTGAGGAGCGATATCCTCATTCCACAGATTGCACAGGCAATGACATATTTTGTCGCTTGATTTGGATCTGTCCTGTTTAAAATGATTGACCACAATATTAATAATTCCGGGTATATGCCGTATTTTGTTGAAAATATGCATTAATTGCAAAACATGATTAATATCAATTCATGAAATATATATTTAACAATATGAATTATTTATATGAAACAAAGATGCCTGTATTTGGATATCTAATTACAGACTTTCGTATACCTAAGCACTCCTTGAAGACAAGAAAATCTGCGTTTCAGAATTTCAAATGTCTGTTCCACCATCACCCTAGTTTTACAGAGGGATGCATTAAACCTTTGCTGGGGGGCAGTGTACGGGTTTAGAAAAGGTGTCATTAGGTACCTTTTACAAGGATAACCAGAATCTCCCAAAAGAAATCCACTATGAACGCCTGTTCGAATGACATATAAAATCATTAACTCATTCGTATAGCTTTTGAATTAACTATTCTGTATTTGCATGTATCTGAATTATATATTTTCTTAGCCTAATACCATTCTCAAACTGCTGACACAAAGCCGACTCCCGCCATATCCGACTATCGTGCAAGCTACCGGGCCATTTTGCGCAAATATCTTATATTTAGCATCGCACAATTTAACAAAAACTAACATTGTTCAAAACAACATGTATTTCACTGTTATTCCTTCTTCATAGTGTACTAGTAATTTTTTATAAATTGACTCTACGCTTAATTTATATGAAAATAAAAACTCATTGTCATTGTAAATATAATTGCATGTACAATACATGTAACAACGGGAAAAGCTCGTATATGTAAAAAAACATTTTAATGGGGGGGGGGGGGTACCTGTAGAATCAATGAATGGAATCCTTTACGGTTGACGTAATCTGGCTCATTCTTGCTAGGAGCAATAATTCTAATAAAAGTTCCGTCAACGCACCCCAGAACATTGGGGAATCCTACATAAGAAAAATTAAATAACGTATGACAGGTGTATGATTAAGGACCGATACACGTGATTAGAAATCCAAATATTGATTTCTAAGGCATCTGTGAACCATTGTTTATTTTTTTCTTATCAAGTATTTTATAAGTTAACTTAAAGGAAATAAATATTAAACAACAAACACATTGATTTAAAATTGACATCTTGAGCTTATGATTTTTTATACCTTATAATATCAATTTTTACATGTACTTATGCTAACTTGACTGTGTGATCCTTCTGCTGTTATTCTTCAGACTTTTGAAATCATAAGTCAGTTGGAGTTGTATGATATTTATTAAGCACTGTAATCGTACAGTGGTATAAAAGCAATATATAATCAATCTGCTATCAGTCTAAAATCCATCTACTAATTATTAATCAAATCATAAGTATAAAAATCAGTAAAATAAAATAAGCAATTGTTAGTACATCCTTTCGGGTCACAGTTCATAAGTGACTTATAACGAAGTCCATTGTTAACAGTTAATTACAATTAAGAGTCTTGCATCCGTTGACCGCTTTCCAAAGTCCAATCATCATCGAGAGTTTTATTCTTCCTGGTCATTCCGCTATCACCACGAGTTCTAACTACGCAGTTGTCCCTCTCAGTCAATGACCTTTAACATTGTTCACTATACACTTAATTCGTATCGAGTGCACAACAAATTAATGACTAATTAACGTAAAGCAGAATACAATCATAAAATTATATTCCATATATATACGGCTATCTGGTTACATACGTCCCCCTAACAAAAGAAATATCCCCGAGGGAGATTTCTTTCGCCAGGTGCCCGGTGTGAGAAATTATCCTTCAAACTCTTCTAGGTCAGATGAACTTCCTGGTGACACACCGGTCAGAACATCTATGTTAAGAGGTTGAATGAAGTGACCAATTTCCTATACCGGCTTGAGACACAATAATAGTCTGTCAACAAATATGTATACTTCACTCATGACAATATATAATTGTTTAGCAATTCATGCAAAAGTCAGTAATAATCATATATACTTTTGACAACAATAGTAATCAATACAAAATAATCAAAATCAAATATAATTGCAATTAGATGCAATCAGAATTGTCCAATGTCCAAAGTTCCACACAGGTAACATATAAAGTCCATCATAAAATGTTAATTCAAGCATAAGCGCCGCTAGAATTATCATAAAATACATAAGCATATATACATGTTATACAGTCCAGCGTACATAAAAGTTACACTAAAGTTATCGGTTTCACACAATTGTATCCATTTCGAATAATCGGAACGATAATCAAGAAAAACGTTGTGTAATTCGGATTCGAAGAATTCCATTCGCAGTTCTCAGCTCACCACATTTGATTTCAAATATAACATTTCATAATTATTTCAATAACATTTTACATTTTTCACAAATTGAAACATATTGAATACACAATTTTTATAAGCACACCAACGGCACTTCCTGCGCGGATGGCGAGTTTGCTTCTCGCGGAACATCGACTGCGTTCCTCTATTTCTTAGACACCAACGCCCTTTCCGCAAGGTATTCACGTGCCAAGTCCGGGTCCGGTCCATAGCGTTCAGGCCTCGGATAATCCGAGTTCCTATTCTCTCCGGTCAACTGGTATGCTAATTCTTCAGTGATTGGTCCAATAGCGTGAGCGTCTGCAATTGATCGTCGTGGTTTTCCATAACGGGGATGTCTCTTATGTAAACAGATAGCCATGCTATGACCTTGAATTGCTAGTATTAAATAATGGTCACTATGATATTTAAGTGTACCTAGGTACTGCGCAGTGAATGGTGTTAATGATAATTAATAGAATGAACTCTGTGAATCTTGTAGCACTGCGTAGTATTCCTAAATGATATAAAACCAGGCGAATAATACGGGCATAATAATATCCAAATTGAGAGTTTAAAAACAAGTGTCATATTTGGCGATTCTGTGTCTGCAACGATAGCTCTGGTACTCTACATTGAGTCATGTATTGTGTATTCTATATATTAACCTTTGTAACCTTTTATGCCATGTATGAATGAACGTATTATGAGTAAGTGATGCCTCATACTAGGTGGGGGACTCTGAGACCCAGGACTTGGAGACTCAAATCCTGCATCCAGACTCTTTGATTGGCAGTTTTGACGGTTTTGTTACTTTATTTAGGAATAAACTATTAATCTTAATTTTGAACACTGAATGTTCACTCATGATCGGCGTAAATGGGCCGAACTAGTCAAAACTGTCCATCATATGTAAAATGTTATATATACCCATGTAAAATGATGTTGAGTAGATAGATCCCGCATATAGATAGAGATATTCCGCTTATAGAGATTCTGAGACTCTTGATTTGGGCTGCTTTTAATTGTTGTAACTATACGATCACGCTTAATAAAACCGCTTGAGAAAGAAATACTGGACTTGTCATCACTAAGTTTGAACTGACCCTCAATTGGATCCGTAAGACAGAAGGCTTACATGAACTTTCTTGGTGCCGTGACCAGGATTGAGCGAAGTTCAATACAGAGTAAGGTAAGAACCATTTTTATATGTCTCTTATAGCTATCTCGAAGTAAACAACTTTGTCTATGCAACCAATATGGCGACAGGTGATGGGTTTGACAAAAAAGACAAAAAAAAATCAAATGGAGCAATTAGAAAAACAATTCGCGGGGTGGGGTCAGAACAATGAAAATAAAGGGCAAGAAACAGGTCAAAAGTCCCCAGAAAAAGAGCAGATTAAACAAAATACTTTTGAAACATATCATGATGCTAGGTCGTATGAAACTCGTGAACCTCGACACCGAGTCCCAGATCAGGATGATGAAAAAGATTTTTTTATTGGTCAAGTTAAAGCTATAACAGCCGCACTCTCAGTGCCCCTATCTTCTGTGATAACTCCTTTTGAGGGAGATGCTCAAAAATTTAAACAGTGGATAAAGGAAGTTGAAAAGTACAGTGTTATGTCTGGGAAACAAGATCATGAGATCCCCATGCTTGCATACATAACGAGTAAGGGTTCAGTTGGGGATTATATTAAAAGGTATTTAGATGAAACAAATGCGTCTGAAAAAATCCCATCTTGGAACGATCTTAAGGAATCCCTTAAAAATAGATTTGCAGAAATAACAGATCCCCAACACGCGTTAGCAGTAATGCGTAAGACTCGACAAAATTCAAATGAAAGTGTTCAGTTGTTCGCCGAGAGACTATTGCAAATCGCGGAAGACGCCTACAGTAATGACAGACTAAAAGATCCTTTGATACAACAACAGTTAGTAGATATCTTTTGTGACGGGTTGACATTCGACTACCTCAGAATGAAAATTTTGCGAGAAAACCCTAAAGATTTAGAATCCGCAATTCAAATAGCAATGCGAGAACAAAATCTGAGACAGAGGCTAGCGATAAGAGGGTCAAATATGACAGAAATTGTACAGAGTAATGACAACAGACGAACTCTTTCAAATTTTGATACTACTCTTCCCTTATTAAAGGATAGAGCAGATTATCTTACCTCAGTAGAAACAAGGCATGTAGAACCAATGGAAATTGACCATGCGCGTAATAGTAGGTGTTTTAAATGCAAACAGGCGGGTCATAGGGCTCGATTTTGTACTCAAAATAAACCCCAAGTCAGGTCCCGTCCTCAAATAAATAAACGACCCAGTCAAAACAAACCCGTCCATAATACAGAGCAGAAACCCCGTTCGCCTGTGGAATGTTGGAATTGTGGTAAAGTAGGTCATGTGCGTGCAGATTGTTGGGGCTCGCATATGTATCATAGAGCGCAGCAAAATCGGGGCAGACCATCAAATCGTCAAGGCCGAACATATAAATCTAGCGACCAAGTAAATAGGGGATCGTCTCAAAATTTCAAACCTCGCTCTTATTTTGACAAACAAAAACAGGAAAACTAAGACGTTCTTCCTTCGTTGAAGCCCGAAGAAAGAACTTTAAACAAAGACCTACACATGAAATTAATTTTACTAACAACCCCAGTAGCTGTTTATTAAAAGTAAGTAAAAATAAATTTAGAGCTTTGGTAGATACAGGTGCAGCCGTATCTCTAATTAGTAAAAAAAATGTATGAAAATCTATTTCCCCGCCCCAAATTGTTTAATAATGATATCCCCTCTTTACAAGCAGCAAATGGCAATTCTTTAATTGCGATAGGGTATGTAAATATTTCCTTTAAGATTTCAGGGTTAACTTTAGACCACAAACTTTATGTGACAAAGGGACTCAACCGAAACATGATTCTCGGTCGTGATTGGCTCAAGAAAAACAATGTTCGTTTATACTTTGATCTGGACTCATGCGTATTGATGGCAAAGTATACGCGGAACTAAAAGAAGATTTACACATCTCAACTATTGTAAAAACTCCTAAGAAACTTATTATGAGACCAAACACGGTGACTGTATTCTATGGAAAAATAAATAACAATTTTCCTCTGGAAAAAAGTGACTTGGTTGAAGTGAACAGCATAGACAATAACTGCATTATGGAAGACCCAGGACTATATTTAAAAGACGCCGTTTGTATAGTTCGGAAAGATAAGAAAGTTCCAATGATCTTCGTTAACCAAACTAACAAAAATTATAAAATTCCAAGAGGCTACATAGTAGGACGAATTACCGCATTAAAACAGAAGGAAATCTCAGAAATACAGACTACTCAAGACACAAAAGAAGAAATTGATGTACCTAAAAGATTTGAACACTCAATCAAAAGACTTGTGAGCAAAAACAATGATTTATTTGCAAAGAAAGACAGTGATCTTGGAGTGACTGATACTGTTAAAATGAAGATAGAAACTGGAGATCACCACCCAATAAAGAACAGACCCTACCGTGTACCCTTAAATAAAAGACAGATAATTGACAAGGCCATACTGGAAATGATGGACGCAAAGATTATTGAGAGATCACAATCACCTTGGTAATTTCCCTTAGTAGTGGTGAAGAAAAAGGACGGATCAGACCGGATGTGCGTTGACTTTAGAAGCTTGAATAAGATAGTGAAACCCGTATCATTCCCGCTACCGTTGATTGATGACATCCTATGTTTACTAGGTAAGGCAAAATAGTTTACTGCACTAGACTTAAAGAGTGGATATTGGCAAGTGAAATCAGAAGATTCAAGTAAAGAAAAAACGGCCTTTGCATGTCACAAAGGACTATTCCAATTCAACCGTATGCCATTTGGGTTGAGTAATGCACCAGCAGTTTTTCAGGAGCTGATGAACATAGTTCTTCAAGGACAAGAAGAGTTTGCTATCGCATACCTGGATGACATTCTTATATTCTCAGATACACCGGAAGATCATCTTCGTCATATTCAAGACGTTTTCAACCGCCTAAGGAAGCATGGACTTAAAATGAAGCTAAAGAAATGTAGTTTCTTCAAGGAACAGACAGAATATCTTGGTTTCATCATTGATGAACATGGCGTTACACCTGATCCAAAGAAAGTCGAAGCTATAAGAAAGTTACCAGCGCCCACTACAGTCCGAGAAGTTCGTGGCTTTATGGGTATGTGTAGTTATTACAGGAGATTTATACCGAACTTCTCTAAGATTGCAGAACCATTGATTGACTTAACTAGAAAATATGCAAGGTTCAAATGGACACCATGTTGCCAAAAAGCGTTTGACTTTATTAAAGAAAGTTTAACGATAGTGCCTTTCCTAGCATATCCAGATACTAATAAGCCGTACATCCTGTACACCGATGCCAGCGACAATTGTATTGGAGCGTGCCTTACTCAAAAGACAGAGAAGGGAGAAGATAAGCCAATATATTACTTATCCCACTAGCTGAGCAAAACTCAAGAAAAGTGGTCAACCATAGAAAAGGAGGCATTTGCAATCCCTTATGCCCTTCAGAAGTTAGACAATTATTTACACGGTGCTCAGTTTACTATAAGAACAGACCATAAGCAGCTCAAGTATATCTTAGAATCTCCAATGCAAAATAAGAAAATTCAAGTATGGGCATTAAGTATTGCAGGATATAACTGTAAGGTAGAGTACATAGAAGGAAGATTTAACTGCTGTGCAGATCTATTATCTAGATTACCGACAGTCAACCTGGATTGTGAAGAGGAAGATCAATCAGAGCATGATGAACCAGATGTTAAGGACAATTTCTTCGAAGTGAACGTACTTAACTCCAATGCCTTTTCGCCTAAGAGATTAGCCAGATGTGAAATTAAACAACACGACGAATTGGTCAAACACTTTATTGATCTACCAGAAATCAACATCAAAGAAAGTCAACAACACGATGAGCAGATCAAGAAACTGAAGAATCGGTTAGGTAAAGGAACAGCAACCGAAGAAAAAAAGTTTTTGGAAATTGATGGTTTAATGTACTATCTTTCAGATGGAGACTCAGAAGGCCCAAAACTTCGCCTGTATGTACCACGTGAGTTAGAACTTTTAGTAGTGCAGCAGTATCATGACGGACTTGGACATATGGGAGTGGACAAAACATATGACGTAATCGGACAAAAGTACTACATACCAAATTTGTACAAAAGGTTATACTCTTATATAGAAGGATGTGTAGTATGCCAAACGAGGAGCAATAAGGCCATACTGGAAATGATGGACGCAAAGATTATTGAGAGATCACAATCACCTTGGTAATTTCCCTTAGTAGTGGTGAAGAAAAAGGACGGATCAGACCGGATGTGCGTTGACTTTAGAAGCTTGAATAAGATAGTGAAACCCGTATCATTCCCGCTACCGTTGATTGATGACATCCTATGTTTACTAGGTAAGGCAAAATAGTTTACTGCACTAGACTTAAAGAGTGGATATTGGCAAGTGAAATCAGAAGATTCAAGTAAAGAAAAAACGGCCTTTGCATGTCACAAAGGACTATTCCAATTCAACCGTATGCCATTTGGGTTGAGTAATGCACCAGCAGTTTTTCAGGAGCTGATGAACATAGTTCTTCAAGGACAAGAAGAGTTTGCTATCGCATACCTGGATGACATTCTTATATTCTCAGATACACCGGAAGATCATCTTCGTCATATTCAAGACGTTTTCAACCGCCTAAGGAAGCATGGACTTAAAATGAAGCTAAAGAAATGTAGTTTCTTCAAGGAACAGACAGAATATCTTGGTTTCATCATTGATGAACATGGCGTTACACCTGATCCAAAGAAAGTCGAAGCTATAAGAAAGTTACCAGCGCCCACTACAGTCCGAGAAGTTCGTGGCTTTATGGGTATGTGTAGTTATTACAGGAGATTTATACCGAACTTCTCTAAGATTGCAGAACCATTGATTGACTTAACTAGAAAATATGCAAGGTTCAAATGGACACCATGTTGCCAAAAAGCGTTTGACTTTATTAAAGAAAGTTTAACGATAGTGCCTTTCCTAGCATATCCAGATACTAATAAGCCGTACATCCTGTACACCGATGCCAGCGACAATTGTATTGGAGCGTGCCTTACTCAAAAGACAGAGAAGGGAGAAGATAAGCCAATATATTACTTATCCCACTAGCTGAGCAAAACTCAAGAAAAGTGGTCAACCATAGAAAAGGAGGCATTTGCAATCCCTTATGCCCTTCAGAAGTTAGACAATTATTTACACGGTGCTCAGTTTACTATAAGAACAGACCATAAGCAGCTCAAGTATATCTTAGAATCTCCAATGCAAAATAAGAAAATTCAAGTATGGGCATTAAGTATTGCAGGATATAACTGTAAGGTAGAGTACATAGAAGGAAGATTTAACTGCTGTGCAGATCTATTATCTAGATTACCGACAGTCAACCTGGAGTGTGAAGAGGAAGAACAATCAGAGCATGATGAACCAGATGTTAAGGACAATTTCTTCGAAGTGAACGTACTTAACTCCAATGCCTTTTCGCCTAAGAGATTAGCCAGATGTGAAATTAAACAACACGACGAATTGGTCAAACACTTTATTGATCTACCAGAAATCAACATCAAAGAAAGTCAACAACACGATGAGCAGATCAAGAAACTGAAGAATCGGTTAGGTAAAGGAACAGCAACCGAAGAAAAAAAGTTTTTGGAAATTGATGGTTTAATGTACTATCTTTCAGATGGAGACTCAGAAGGCCCAAAACTTCGCCTGTATGTACCACGTGAGTTAGAACTTTTAGTAGTGCAGCAGTATCATGACGGACTTGGACATATGGGTGTGGACAAAACATATGACGTAATCGGACAAAAGTACTACATACCAAATTTGTACAAAAGGTTATACTCTTATATAGAAGGATGTGTAGTATGCCAAACGAGGAGCAATAAGGCCATACTGGAAATGATGGACGCAAAGATTATTGAGAGATCACAATCACCTTGGTAATTTCCCTTAGTAGTGGTGAAGAAAAAGGACGGATCAGACCGGATGTGCGTTGACTTTAGAAGCTTGAATAAGATAGTGAAACCCGTATCATTCCCGCTACCGTTGATTGATGACATCCTATGTTTACTAGGTAAGGCAAAATAGTTTACTGCACTAGACTTAAAGAGTGGATATTGGCAAGTGAAATCAGAAGATTCAAGTAAAGAAAAAACGGCCTTTGCATGTCACAAAGGACTATTCCAATTCAACCGTATGCCATTTGGGTTGAGTAATGCACCAGCAGTTTTTCAGGAGCTGATGAACATAGTTCTTCAAGGACAAGAAGAGTTTGCTATCGCATACCTGGATGACATTCTTATATTCTCAGATACACCGGAAGATCATCTTCGTCATATTCAAGACGTTTTCAACCGCCTAAGGAAGCATGGACTTAAAATGAAGCTAAAGAAATGTAGTTTCTTCAAGGAACAGACAGAATATCTTGGTTTCATCATTGATGAACATGGCGTTACACCTGATCCAAAGAAAGTCGAAGCTATAAGAAAGTTACCAGCGCCCACTACAGTCCGAGAAGTTCGTGGCTTTATGGGTATGTGTAGTTATTACAGGAGATTTATACCGAACTTCTCGAAGATTGCAGAACCATTGATTGACTTAACTAGAAAATATGCAAGGTTCAATTGGACACCATGTTGCCAAAAAGCGTTTGACTTTATTAAAGAAAGTTTAACGATAGTGCCTTTCCTAGCATATCCAGATACTAATAAGCCGTACATCCTGTACACCGATGCCAGCGACAATTGTATTGGAGCGTGCCTTCCAAAGGTTCTTCCAAAGACACTGTATTGTGTGTTGTGAGAATCCAGAGAAAAGGACCTCTAGCGACATTATTGAAATTGAACCAATCCCGAAAGACTCTAGGATCCAAGAGAAACCCCGACGAAGCGAAAGAATCGCAACTCGCAAATTTACCAGTAACACGGGGATAATTTCGACTAAACTAGCACAACAATTTCTTGGAGAGGAGAAAAATGAAGAATCTCCATGGACCAAATACTATAGACCGGACCCAGAGCTGGCACGTAAATACATGGAAGAGAAGGTCGCAATGTCTACGCAACAGAGGAACGCAGGAGACGCTCCGCGAGAAGTCGCCTCGCCATCCGCGCCGACCCTCTATCCACGGGTGCCGATGATTGATGAATAATTAAGCTACAGCCGCGAAGAAATTGTGTATTCCTTGTGAAAGGAATTGTGAAAGTTACTGAAAATTAAAAATGTGAATTGTGTAGAATGTGTAAAAGTATAAATGTGCGTTATCTTGTGCTAATATAAATCTTGTATTTGGTGATTCACTCCGGAGAACTTCAGGAAGAAACCGACTCCCAACCTTTGACGCTAACCCCGCCCCTAAGAAGGAAGAGATATTTTGTGAACTTACATGCATGCCTTGACTTTATATATATATATATATATATATATATATATATAGATATAGATATAGATATAGATATATATATATATATATAAATATATATATATATATATATATATATATATATATATATATATATATGTGACATTATGCTTAACCATACTTAGTATTACTTTGATGATGAATTACGATTTTATTCAACTATGATTATTTCATCTTGGTCATTATTGTCATACTTTATTCATTATTGTTTTCATGATTGTAATGCGATATAATCAAGCCATATGATTTTATGTACATGTATACATCCTGGTTATAGATTTGTTTTTGTAGATGTATGATGTTCAAGCCGGAGGTGGAAACATGTCACTTGATACTATCTCTTAACATAGATGTTCTGACTGGTATGTCACTAGGAAGCTCGTCTGATCAAGGGTAGATCAAGGACGCTTTCCTATCCCGGGCGACAGGCATGAGAAATCTCCCTTCGGGATATTTCTTTTGTTTGGGGGACGTATGTAAACAGATAGCCATGCTATGATCTTGAATTGCTAGTATTAAATAATGGTCACTATGATATTTAAGTGTACCTAGGTACTGCGCAGTGAATGGTGTTAATGATAATTAATAGAATGAACTCTGTGAATCTTGTAGCACTGCGTAGTATTCCTAAATGATGTTATAAAACCAGGCGAATAATACGGGCATAATAATATCCAAATTGAGAGCTTAAAAACAAGTGTCATATTTGGCGATTCTGTGTCTGCAACGATAGCTCTGGTACTCTATATTGAGTCATGTATTGTGTATTCTATATATTAACCTTTGTAACCTTGTATGCCGTGTATAAATGAACGTATTATGAGTAAGTGATGCCTCATACTAGGTGGGGGACTCCGAGACCCAGGACTCGGAGACTCAAATCCTGCATCCAGACTCTTTGATTGACATTTTGACGGTTTTGTTACTTTATTTAGGAATAAACTATTAATCTTAATTTTGAACACTGAATGTTCACTCATGATCGTCGTAAATGGGCCGAACTAGTCAAAACTGTCCATCATATGTAAAATGTTATATATACCCATGTAAAATGATGTTGAGTAGATAGATCCCGCATATAGATAGAGAGATTCCGCTCATAGAGATTCTGAGACTCTTGATTTGGGCTGCTTTTAATTGTTGTAACTATACGATCACGCTTAATAAAACCGCTTGAGAAAGAAATACTGGACTTGTCATCACTAAGTTTGAACTGACCCTCAATTGGATCCGTAAGACAGAAGGCTTACACTTTGGGGTTGTAGTGTTCTTTACTATGGGGTTCATTTCAATAGTCTCTTGGGAATTTCGTTGATCAGGATTAACACCAGACAAATTGTCTCTGCCTGAACTTTCCTCATCCCTGTCACAACCCCTTTTTCGACAACCCGACCAGCAACCACGGCACTTATATCCTAACTTTTTGATAGTTTTACGTTTCATGTTATAAATTCCAAATACAATTCTTTTTGCCAAAATTAAAAATACATATACAGTGTAATCAAAGACTTCCCACCCAAGGTAATGATTCCATAAATTGTAGCTCATTGTTTACTGGCAATTCCGCCATTAGTGTGTCCATAGGGAAAACCTTAATATCCTTTAATTTATCGGGGATCTTAATGTGTCCCATTCCCAGAAACTTGATGTTAAGGGGATCCCAAAGTGTGTATGTGTTTATGCCATCAATAAAATTTTGAAAGCAGTCAGACATATTAAATTGACTTTCTCGATTATAGTAAGGAGGAAGTAATTATGAACCATGAAAACCAGAGCATCCTTGTCCAAACTCAAGATGTTTATCCTAACATTTATTATTTTACCAGTAATTTTAAATTTCTTACAACGACACGGTTTTACGGTTTCTTTACATAATCGCGGGTTCCGATATTTCAAACGTATTACGTCCGCGGTATTTTATTATCAGTAAAATGTCAAAGGGGTCACACTATCGTACCTATTCCATAAGCGAGCAATATATACAAAGCAAGTTTACTCATTATTATTTATATTTACAACACATTATACAATTGCTTTAATCACTTCGGTTATCATAGCAAGACAATTGGGTATAGTCTACTAATGCATTTTCCATAGGCGGTAATGTTAACGTTATGGTTCATAGCTCCGGTCCTAATTTTCGTTCAGCAACGAGGGACTTAAATGAAAGCTCATCAAATTGTCTCTTTCCTGTTAAAATTTCGTGCTTTGAAGTCAGATTCGTTTTCCTGATTTTGTTTATCAAAAGTGGCGCGACGGGTGCAGATTTTGGGTGATCTCCTATCAATTTGGTCTTTAAAATCACGTGATCGATCTTGACGATCAGCTGACCTACTTCTATTTTGCTGCGTTCTTGAAAACCTGCGTTTGCTCCAGCAATCTGCACGCAAATGTCCTATTCTACCACAATTCCAACACTCAATCGTTGGGCGGGGGCTTTGCTCAACATAATGCACAGACTGGGTATTATGAAGTCGTTTATTTAATTGAGGGCGGGGCCTAACCTGGGGTTTATTTAGTGGGCAAAATCTGGCCCTATGATCCATTTTCATACACTTAAAACACCCTTTGTTCCTCGTGTGGTCAACCTCCATGGGTTCTTCCTGTCTATTGTCTGTCGGGGACAAGTTAACCAATCTTTCATTTAATAAAGGCATTGTACTGTCAAACCTTGAAACAGTCTGCTCAAGGTTTTTTTAAATTTTGCTCGCGCATGGCTACCTGAATTGCTGACTCCAAGTCTTTGGGGTTTTCTCTAAGGATTTTCATCCTGAGATAGTCAAATGTCAGACCGTCACAGAATATGTCTACAAGTTGTTGTTGGACTAAGGGATCTCTTAATTTGTCTTTACTATACGCGTCTTCCGCGATTTGCAACAACCGTTCCGCGAATAACTGTACACTTTCGTTTGAATTTTGCCGCGTCCTGCGCATTACTGCTAACGCGTGTTGTGAGTCGGTAATCTCCGCGAATCTGTTTTTTAAGGATTCTTTTAAATCGTTCCACGACGGCATTTCTTTCGACGCGTCTGTTTTGTCCAAATACCTTTTGATAAAGTCCCCTACCGAACCTTTACTCGTAATATACGCGAGCATGGGGATTTCATGACCCTGTTTCCCAGACAATAAACCATATTTTTCAATTTCCTTTATCCACAACTTGAATTTACTAGCATCTCCATCAAAAGGAGTTATAACAAAAGATAGGGGCACTGAAAGAGCGGCTGTTATAGCTTTAACTTGACCCATGAAAAAATCTTTATCACCATCCTGATTTGGGGCTCGGTGTCGAGGTTCATTAGTTTCATACAACCTTGCATCATAATATGTGTCAGTTTGTTTTTCAAAAGTGTTTTGTTTTACCTGTTCTTGTTCTGAGAATTTTTGACCTGTTTCATGCCCTTCCTTTTCTTCACTTTGACCCAACCCCAAAAATTGTTTTTCCAATTGTTCCATTTGGTTTTTAAATTCTTTTCTATCATAACCATTTCCAGTTGCCATATAGGTTGCTGATCAGAGTTATTTACTTTGAGATAGTGAACAGAGATATTGGGGAAAAGTTCTTACCTTAACAGTTCAGTTTTTCTTTAGCACTTCGTTTTATCCTGGTCACTGGCACCATAAAAGTCTATGTGATCCTTCTGTTGTTATTCTTTAGCCTTTTGAAATCATAAGTCACTTGGAGTTTTATGATATTTATTAAGCACTGTAATCGTATAGTGGTATAAAAGCAATATATAATCAATCTGCTATCAGTCTAAATTCCATCTACTAATTATTAATCAAATCATAAGTATAAACATCAGTAAAATAAAATAAGCAATTGTTAGTACATCCTTTCGGGTCACAGTTCATAAGTGACTTATAACGAAGTCCATTGTTAACGGTTAATTACAATTAAGAGTCTTGCATCCGTTGACCGCTTTCCAAAGTCCAATCATCATCGAGAGTTTTATTCTTCCTGGTCATTCCGCTAACACCACGAGTTCTAACTACGCAGTTGTCCCTCTCGGTCAATGACCTTTAACATTGTTCACTATACACTTATTTCGTACCGAGTGCACAACAAATTAATGACTAATTAACGTAAAGCAGAATATATCATAAAATTATATTTCATATATATACGGCTATCTGGTTACAACTGCCGTTATAAAAAAGTTGCTTGTTTTTTTTTTAATATGAAAGAGGGGAGTGAGTATGTATGGGAATAAATTCACTAGTTTATAAAGAAGAACATTATTATTAGTGCTTGTAATTTCGTGACATGTACATGTATGTGTTTGATCAAATCTTGATAGATCTGTAGGAAATCTATCATTGATAGCAGTACTTTGATTTTCATTGAAGAGTTATCTGTTCATTGCCAGTTGTCTTTCTTTATTATCAAAAGAGAAAGTTCACTTAAGATGAGCATTGGGGACGAACTATAACTGATTATATCTGTGAAAGGATGCATTTTATACCTGCTACTGCCAGAAATTGTTGTTTTATTTCCCTGGCGCAATTACCCGTTGGAAAAGTGATGAAGTTTTTCAACAGATTAGTAATTATGGAATCTGTAACAGAACGGCAACATCTTCCGGTTGTTGTCTCTGATACTCCAATGCTGTCCCCTACCAGTCTGTGGTATGCCCCCGTTGCCAGAAACCTAAGGCAGGTAAGTAGCTGTAGAGTGGGTGGTAAGGCACAGTTCTTGGCAGTGTTGTGTACAATTGATGGGGCAATAGAGTCCAAAATGTACTGAATGGTTGCGGGACAGAACCTATATCTGTCAAAAATTTCATCATCTGAATACTCTTCTAGCGGATTTAACCTGTCTCAGATGACTCTTCTTGAAATTTTAACCTCGTCTAACATTTGCCGACGTCAGCGTCGCATATGTTGTCTGTGGACAGCCATTTTTATTGCTTGAGTATTTACTTGAGATAGGTATCTATAGTCTGTCCCAAGATATTTATGCAGCACATTTGGACGATTTTTAATAAAAATACACTTACCTGTGAAAGAAGTGCAATTGAAATAGTTGAAAGGGATATTTTCCAAGATAATTTTATTGACACATTATCATCTTTCACTCGGAAAAATTCACCGGAACGAAAACAGATTCCTTACGGAGATTTATAATGGGGAATGTTTACATCTTTTCTCCATTCGGAATACACTCGGAATACATCGCGCAATATTTCAACGTTATCATCCGGGCTTGCTGCAATACAAAATCTCCGTAGACATCACATTTTTTAGCATTGTAATGAAACCTGATAAGCTAACAGGGGCGTTTTGACTGAGAAATCTTGGAAATTTTTCATACTTTTGAATGAACATCGTTTGAATCCTGAGGTATTTATAAATATGAAGCAATTAAGCCAAATGTGAATCCAAAATATTTTGGGACAGAGTATAGCTATCTCAAATATTTTGAGTACGTACTCAAATATTTGGTGGCGGTGATTTGAGGCTGAGAATAGGGAGTTGAGTATTTTCTCAGAGTTGAGGCTGAGTTTTGTACTCAACTATGTTGTTTGGTGGCGGCGGGACCAGGCTTTCTCTTGACATCCTCGATTTAATGTACGACTTATCCACAACCGGAAAAGGATTCCCCAGTGACGTATAATACAGTATAAAATTCTAGTCTATAATTACCTCCAACAATAAATTGGCTACGTGTATATTTTGTTGTAACATAAAACGGGACTGTCTGGAATGCCACGTAATTTTCCAAATGGCCAACTTGACGTCACTGAATCCTTAGCCAAAGTTTAACTAAACGTCACGTGCTCAGTCTACATTATGACGTCATGTTTCAGACGTAAGACGTACACGTTTTGTCTTCCGAAATTAACCCCTTCACTGTAACTGCGGTACTGCTCTTTTGCAGGGCAAAATGACATAGTTTGGTGAAATATGACGTAACGTCAATTGTTTCATTTACGTCATTTAATTATCTATCTACTGAAATTTCGGCAAAGTATACCATTTTGCCCTGCAAGATAACAGTACAGCAGTTATCGTGATGGGGTCTATAGCCGAAAAGAGTAACGTTATTCCGAAATTTTTTTTTACTTCTTCTTATAAAATTTGTAAACGGTGTGACCGTTGGACCGAGCGCAGATTTAACACAGTGTAGTTTGATTTTTGTATAATAAAATCTATTTAAATCGCACCAAGTAGGATCCGCCAGCATGGTTGCCTACTCAAACCATTCGTCAAAGTTAAATTAAACGTCGCGTGCTCAGTCTACATTATGACGTCATATTTCAGACGTAAAACGTTCAAGTTTTGTCTTCGGAAAAAAGCGAAGAGAGTTACGTGATTCCGAATTTTTTTTAATTTCCTCTTTCATTGTTCATCAATTTAATTCATATGAATGCCAATGTAATAAAATTGAATACTTTATTCAGAATCTAAAAGATCAGTTTCTTGACATTAATGTAATTATTTTCCATCTGATAATTTGATAAGACATACATAGAAAAAGTCGTGTTTCTTGATTGAAGCACTTTTGAAACTTATCTGGTTTCCTTTTTAATTTCTTTTAATTTAAATTACCTTCTATTGAAACACTGGAACTTATTTAATCGAGTTTAGGGGCAATACACATCGATAAGTACCAGTCAATCAATGATCGAACTAACTTTTAAAAAACAAAATGGCTGCCAATATGGCGGCGCCCAGGGCTGGAAGAAATTTTTTTTGGCCTTAGTACCCCTGATTCAACTTTCATTTTTTACTGATTTTCTTATTGCCTGACGTCATGCATATCTAAGGTTTAAAAGTTACATTCTCCGAAACAGTGCAGACAATGGGATCAAGCAATATTATAATATTTCACAAAAAAGATTATTAACCGATGCATGTTTAAGGTGTCAGCTATACATTAATAATTGATGAAAATCTTACATTATATGGGATGTAATAACAACAGCGAGCAAGAGTTTCAAGTAAAAGGGATGTTCACCACACAGTGCACTTGTGTAATCCTGATTAAAAAATAGAACCGCATTCCATATTTGAACGGTGAAAAAGGGGGAGGGGGTAATCGCATATTGCCTATTACGATACAATGTAAGTAATAATTGGTGTTGGATTATCATTATTACAAAAGAGTAATCAGTTTGGATTAAAACAAATATATATTCATACAGCTGGAATGTTTACTGGAGGAACTAAATCGCCAAAGCGGGTTGTGACCCGATTTTCGTTCAGTTGGGCGATTTCATTAATCTTGAAAAGGGGTCATATCTCGCGTGTCTTACTTAAATTACATTACTATATTTAACAACTACTAATCAAGTGTATTTGTGAATTCGATAGAGTTCTTCCAAAACATCCGATCCAAAAGATTATTAACATGTATGTAGCTGTTACAAAACAAATGTCAACAAAATTAATCTGACCCCCTCCCGATGGATCTCTGCTAATGGATGAGTTCATTCAAACCTCAGCCGTTGTGTGAATGGTAAAGCAGGACTTCGCGCCATAATGTTTCATTCATAGTTTTTGCGCGCCGATAAGTGGACGAGTCCGTTGGGAACATGCGAATACCACAGAGCACACCGTGCTCTGTAAACATCACAGCATCGGGGGTTTAGATGACGGGACTCTCCACTTTTTTTGCAACAGGCATTTTTCTTTAATTTATATAAATTGAAATATCATGGATTTTCCCCTCCACTTTTGTAGGAGCATGTAATAAATGAAACTGCAAATAAAGAATTGAAGTTACAGTTAGGGGTTTTTTTCATGAATTTGAGAATTCACCCTTTTTTAATTGCTTGTCAAGATGATTTTGATTAAGCTGCCCCACACACATTCAAAAACAAAACGTGTTTGAATACCCTTTCATATTTTATATGGTTGGACATTTTTAAAAACGCCTTTTAGTTGATTTTGAATCTTAATATAACAAATACAATTTTTTTTAAAAAAATGACTATTTAATCTCCAGCTTTCAAGTTTACATGCACTAATATGATATGTGTACATTCCTTAAAAAATGAATTAATCGAAAATTAAGAAATTCATTACTGAAAAGAAAGCCTAATTGATACATGCATGCTAAGCAATTTTGTTTAGTCAGGCAAGCTTTTTGGAAAGCTATTACTTGTATATACGTGTTACCATTAATCCTATCTTCGCGAGGCGGGCTTCGCCCTCCTCTCGCTGCGCTCGGTATTATATATACGTGTTACCATTAATCCTCGCTTCGCGAGACGGGCTTCGCCCGCCTCTCGCTGCGCTCGGTAATATGAAAACGGTGTGACCGTTGGACCGAGCGCAGATTTAACACAGTGCAGTTTTTATTTTTCTATAATAAAATCTAATATGTAAACGGTGTGACTGTTGGACCAAGCGCAGATTTAACACAGTGCAGTTTGATTTTTGCATAATAAAATCTATTTAAAACTCACACAGAAGGATCCGCCTGCATGGTTGCCTACTCAAATCATTTGTCAAAGTTAAACTAAACGTCGCGTGCTCAGTCTACATTATGACGTCATATTTCAGACGAAAAACGTTCAAGTTTTGTCTTCGGAAATAGCCGAAGAGAGTTACGTGATTCCGATTTTTTTTATTTCTTCTTTCATAGTTCATTATTAATTATCATATGAATGCCGCTGTAATAAAATTGAATATTTTATTAAGTATCTAAAAGATCAGTTCCTTGACGTGAATGTAATTATTTTCCATCTGATAATTTGATAAGACAATTATAGAACAAGTCGTGTTTCTTGATTGAAGCACTTTTGAAACTTATCTGGTTTCTTTTTTAATTTCTTTTAATTACCTTCTATTAAAACACTGGAACTTATTTAATCGAGTTCAGGGGCAATAAACATCGATAAGTACCAGTCAATCAATATTCGAACAAACTTTTTAAAAACAAAATGGCTGCCAATATGGCGGCGCCCAGGGATGGAAGAATTTTTTTTTTGCCTTAGTACCCCTGATTTAACTTTCATTTTTCACTGATTTTCTTATATATATGTGTTACCATTAATCCTCGCTTCGCGAAGCGGGCTTCGCCCGCCTCTCGCTGCGCTTGGTATTAATTACGGTAAATATCATACTCCCTTGGATTTTGAGCTATTTTTCAGTGTTTTACAATTAGCCTACAGTGTGTTTACAGTTTTTGTTTATTGTAAACAATATCAATGTGGGAAGGGATTTAGCTTTGCTACGGTTTTTTCTCCCAAGTTTTCTTTTGAAAGATGACAAATCCTCTACATTTGAGGATGAACGTAAAATGGAAATCAAAGAAACTGTTAAAATTTCAGAAAACACAGTAAATTCTATGTCTGCGCCTCGTAACTTACTTGCTAGCGACTCAGCATACGACCCGCTTCAAACCTCGTTTTCTCAAAATCCATCGATTAATCGTAGAGATCATTCGGAGAGATCAGTTCCAAAATGTGTTAATAAACCCGATTATGTGTGTAAATTGTTACGAAAGCCCATTGAGCTCATTTTCGTAGGTGAAAAAAAAAATTCGCGAATAAACGCGAAACTCTCGCGAATAAACGCATAACTTTCGCGAATAAACGCGAAACTTCCGCGAATAAACGCGAAACTTCCGCGATATAACGCGAACTTATACGATATAACGCAAAACTTTCGCGAATAAACGCGTTACTAACGCGAATAAACGCGAAAGTTTCGCGAATAAAAGCGAAACTTACGCGAATTAACGCGTAACTTTTGCGAATAAACGCGAAACTTTCGCGATATAACGCGTAACTTTCGCGATATAACGCGTAACTTTCGCTAAATAACACGTAACTTTCGCAAATAAACGCGTAACTTTCGCGATATAACGCAAATAAACGCGAAACAATCGCGATATAACGCAAAACTTTAGCGATATAACGCGTAACTTTCGCGATATAACGCATAACTTTTGCGAATAAACGCAAAACTTTCGGGATATTACGCGTAACTTTTGCAAATAAACGCGTTACTTTCGCGAATAAACGCGAAAGTTTCGCGAACTAACGCGTAACAATCGCGATATAACGCGTTATTTTTGCGATTAAACGCGAAACTCGCGATTAAACGCTAAACTTAAATATAAATATTGTTATTTCATAGAAGAACCCATATGAAGAATAATTACTGAAAACAAATATATTAATTTAAATAAAACAAAATATTTTAATAGAAAGATGTAAATGAATTAGATTTAACCTTATACAAATTAACATAAATTCAAACGTAGGAAATCTTTAAAATCTTAGTACTGATTTTCAAAGGACATAATGCATTGCGCTTCTCACATTCTAATGGGCGCTATATTATTGAAAATGAAGCAGCAACATATTTTAATTATAACAATTTTAATTCGAATTAAACGTTTTATTAAGTATCATTTTAGAATTTAAGGGATATCATTGTTTAAAACGTTATAAAATATGTTATATCGCTGCGACATAACTTAACGTCTAGTTTAATATCAGAAAGATAAGTCAAGCTGTGAATTAAAATTTTCAAGCTTTTGTTCAAATCTAGATGACGAAAATTCGTCCTCCAAATTTATCACATATGTCATTGAATTAATACTAAGATTTTAAAGGTTTCCGACGGTTGAATTTATATCAATTTTATAAGAAAAAGATCATCAATGAATGCCTGTTCGAACACAGGGTCAGCGAACAACTGAAAATCGTAAAATGATGCTCAAACTTATTATCTACTTTGGACATATAACATGTAAAAATGTTATAAAGTTTTATCAGATTTATTAATATCTATATGCAAAAAAGATAGGTTTGTCTTTATAAATCAACATCAACACGTATCTATACTACTATATTAAAATAATAGACTCGAATTTTAAAGCTTTAATACCCAGAAATCGGAAGAGTACTGTCATTTGTTTTATATATTTTAAACATTATTGGTACTTGAAGTATACCAGTTTGTTTTTATATCTTCTCAATCAAGCTTCGCTTATTAATAATCAACGAAAATTCCTTTTAAAAATCCGGAAATTATATGGATTTGTTCGGATTTTACAATCTTGCGCATGCGCATTACATTCACATTAAATCACGGGAGGGTCCACAATATCACATTTGCATGAATAAACTCAGAAACGATATTAGAAATACGTGTAAATTTTCATTGAAAATTTGTCATATATATATATTCTGTTCACCAAAGAAAACACAGGAGATAACTCTAACTCAATGCATTTAATATGAACAATCCCTAGAGTTCCGAATGTCAACTTGAAGCGAGAAGCGAGTGAAAAACGTTGCTGGAGATAGTGTTGAATTCTTCATTTATATTCATTAAATTTTTTAGATGAAAGGTATTTACAGCCTCAAAATGGTTTATTATGAATAATTTGACTGTTATTTTCAATGCAGCTTCATTAAATAAAATTTTATCCAAAATCGTTTCGAAGCGATTCTGCAATTTTTTGCTACATTACAGGTAGCCCTATATGGGAGGCATTTTAACTGTGGTATAGGCCTGTCCCAAAACACAGTTAGATTATTAGTGTGGTGAAATTATTAGCACTATTGTAGGCTTTAAGCTTAATTATGTAAATGGCAACAATACGGTGTGTCGATGTATCTATTTTGTAAATGTCCGATATCATATGTACAATGTCAACCCGTGCACGCACGAGTCAAAATCTAGTATTATAATAATGAATAATAAGTATTTTATGATATAAAACTTAAAATGTGTATGTTTTCAATCGTTTTTCTTCATAAGGGTTCTGTATGAAATGACAATATTAATATAATGGTTCGCGTTATATCGCGAAAGTTTCGCGTTTATTCGCGAAACTTACGCGTTTTATCGCGAACATTTCGCGTTTATTCGCGAAATTATTTTTTTTACCTACGAAAATGAGCCCAATGGGCTTTCGTAAATTGTCGAGTTACAGTCCATGTTACGAGAAAAATGTGTATTTTACCCAAACAAATACAAAACGTATAACCAGATCGCCGGATCACGTGACCCACCAATATGAAACTGTAGAAGACAGTTTGGGTACAAATTTTCACAATTCGCGGGAATTTAAACAGCGAGATTTTTCTGTGCTTTCATCGGAAAATGAGAGTATGCGACCAGAATTTGGTTTAGATAGGGATTCTGAAATGAAATTAAATTTTCGTGATAGATCTGATGATTTTTCAGACTTGACCAAATCAGCAAAAAGGTTTCGAAAGCACAAAGAACCTGATGCTTATAATGGGGAAAACGTAGAATGGCCCGATTATTTATGCCATTTTGAGCAAGTGTCGCTTTGGAACGAATGGACATATTGTGAAAAGGCTACTCAGCTGGCCATGTGTCTTCGCGGACGAGCTCAAAGAGTTCTAAGTGAACTTACACATCGCGAAGTTAAAAACTACGTTGATCTTAAAAACGCGCTTACACAAAGATTCTGCCAGTCGAGCGTGAAACCGCATACAGGTGCGATTTTAGAAACCGGCGTAGAAAGTTTGGTGAATCCGTAGCGGAATACGGGTACACGCTAAAGCGACTAGCTAGTCGTGCGTTTCCATCCTTTCCACTCGAGATGCGCGAAGGTCTAACAGTTGAGCAATTTATTTCTGGGTTAGGGTCTCAAGAGTTAAAGCGATATGTGCAATTTTCGCACCCAAAATCATTAGATCGCGCGATTTCTTTAGCCCTGGAATTTGAATCATTTGAAGGATCGCAGGATGCGTTAAGAAAACCGAGAGACACTGAAAAACTGCCACAGCGGCAGTGCAGCGCTTTAAACTCGCCAGAAAGAAATGATTCTGGTAATCATGCAAACAATGAAGATCTAGAGAAATAAATTGAACGAATAGTTCAAAGGACACTTTCTGTGTATGTAGATAAGAAACCAGAGAGTCAATCCAGGCGATTTGTGGGATCAAGAAATGTTAAATGCTATACATGTAAACAGAATGGCCACATTAGCAAAAATTGTCCTCATAATCAGGGCAATGAAAGGCAAAATAGATTAGAAACCGGAAGCGGAAATGCATGACATTAGTCATTTAAACGAGAGCGGGCTGCGCTCGCGGCCACAAGCCCAGCCCAGCCCCACAAGAGTCAATAAACAAAGTAGAAAATAGGCCAACTAAAAATGTTCCTGTTCGATTGAATTCTATTTCAAAGAGTTGTTGGTTTATGGAAATTAAACTTTATTCGAGAAAGGTTTGTTTTTTGGTTGATACTGGTTCATCTCCGAGTTCATCTCTGAGTAGTGTCAGAGAGCATATTTGAGTCACTTCCCGAGCATCTTATTTTAGAGGAGTTAGATACAAGTTTAACGACTGCAGACGGAGACTTGCTTTCAGTGCAAGGGAAAACAAATGTCACAATATCATTTGCAGGTCACGAGTTTAATGCGTCTGTCGTAGTAGCTAAACTCGGAGGTTTATCTAGAATCATTGGACTAGACTTCTTAGTGAAGTACAATGTTTTTATAGATGCGAGCAATGGGATCTTATATTCGCCTCATTTTGGTGAAGTTCCCTTACTTAGGGAAGACTGTCTCCACAGCAGGTGCGCGTGTTCATTTGACAGAAACAGTTAGTGTGCCCGGAAGTAGCGAAATGTTCGTTCAGGGCAAGATAACTGATGAATTTCCCTCTGATATAGATGCTTTACTTGAACCAGAACTCGATTGATCTTTAATTACTTGAATTCATGATAGTTTTGTTTCATCATATTTAAGATGTATGTATATCAAGAGATGTTTTTTTTTAATTTCGAAGTTGTCGACCTGCCATACAAAAGACGTTGTTTTAGCAGTTTCACAACAGTGTGAATTACTAGCATTTACAAATTTAACTACATGTAACTTGCATTTGTCATACTAAATATATAAAATATTGTATACACCCCCACCCCAATAACCCAAAGCAGATAGGGGAAAAAAGTAAGACTCAAATGTACTTGTTAAAACTGCATGGATGCAAAATGTCTTATCCGGAGGGGGATAATTTTTTTCAGATGCCTTTTCCATTCAACAATTAGAACCCTTTTATTTATAAAACTTTCTTCAAATAAGTAGAGTCATCTTAGATGACTGCTTTTATATCTATATTTTAATCAAGATACTGTATACAGGGTTATTTTCGTCCCGTGTAATTTCCGCCCTTCTACACTTACACAAGTTTCGCTCTGCGTGAATTCGCCCAGTCACAATTGTTACTTAAGTTACTTAATATTATATAAATAGTGCCTGTTTGGGAGGGTAACAGTTGAAATTGACACCCCGAGGAAACCATTGTCAACCGACGCGAACATCATGTTCATAGAATGTGCGTAAGTAACCGGGTGAGGAGTGTGTTTCGTATTCCGTACCATAAACAAGAGCTCTGCTATCGTCATCCCCATCAGGGTAGATCCCCCACTCTGGATCTCTTGGTAAACACAAGAGATCAACTGCTGCGCCGTTGTGATCATACCATGAACCGCCAGTGAAACCTTAAACAATCAGAAAAACGTTATAATTACATCATTTTCTGTTTTTCTGTTTATTTTTTTTACTTACAAATTTATGTAATCCCAAAATACAAGATTTTGTTTTCATTGAAAAAAATCTACAATTTCAAGACTAAACTCATAAATTCGGCTGTAAAAGATGTTTTTCATTGTGTCAAAATAGAGTATATTTTAAGGGTATTTTACCTGATAAAACTAACTCAGCATCCGAATGACATGTTTTCTTTCCCCATCTTGTGTAAACAACGCTCCTATTTTTTGTTTCTAAAACATAAACAGAATCGTACTTGTAAAATTTGATTCTTAAATACTTTCTATTCAACTACATGTCATAAAAAACATATATCTACCATGCATTTTTTGTGCATCAACCTCTGTTTTTTCTTGAATTGTTTTCAATGATTTTTCAATTTGGTCAGTAAAACTTTTAAATTCCCGCCTCAAAGCTTCTACTTGGTATGCTCCTAGAGCAGAAGAAAGTTGTCCTGTCAGATAACCCTGTAACACGTCCTTACAACTTCCATTGCTTGTTTCAGCCAGAAATTCCAGTGCAAAAATCAGGAGAATAGGAAAAACAATCATCTGCAGTACATTTAAAATCAAAATTAATTTTATCAGTACTTAACATCATATCTATATAATGTTATTCTAAGTTCTATATTAGGTCAAATATTAAAAGAATAGCCTTTGCATGTTGAAATTGCGAGATATGTTCATTTTGTGAGGCTATTGGTAAAGTTTCAGGACCCGTGTTGCATGAATTGTAATAAAGCATACACGTTACATCTGATTTACATATATCTAATGAAAGATACTTGTGTTGTGTTTTGGGTACATTATATGTGTGTTTTTATGACTGAGCTAAAAAGTGTGTGCAATTCACGAATGCACTAAAAAAATACTAAAAATAGTTTAGATATATGTGCGGGTTTTTTTTAAATATTTTTTTGAACAAATACCGACAGATAGAATTTATCGTATATTAGAACTCTTTATGAACGGATGAGAAAATATAATGATAAAGTGAATTGTGAAAGTTAACTTACCATTATCAATCCTTAAACTATCACGTATTATCTATATCAGAAAGTGTTTATATATGTTACAAGAGAGCAGCCACAACATCCGATGACTTTGTTCAACCTACGCAATTGTAAAATTCTAATCAGATCGAAATTAAATTGTAACTGTATACCATGCCTATGTCTTGAGTTACACAATCCAATATAATGTGCGTTAAACAAACTTTTGACAAAAAACTATCCTTTATAGCTTATGACACATTTTATCATCTATTTCTGCAGTTGTACCAGTTAAGATAAATACATTTTAAAGCTCTTTTTTTTTCAAGTCAGCTCACGTTGTGCAACGCCTTTCCAAATATTATAAAAATGCCACATTTGATTGGGAGTGAAATTGGTAATTTTCACAATTTATTCCCAAAGACATGTGTGTATTAGTTATTCTTTTAGGTATAAAATTACTGACTTTAGAATTGTAAAATTGATTTGATTTAATAATAATTTTTTCTTAAATAAAGAGGATAGCTTCAGTAGAAAAAAAAATGTGTAAATTTTGCAACTAACTACCATAGCTTGGCGTGTTTTCTATTATCAAAAGTATGGGTTATCTGTACATACCCCACATTTTTTTTAACTCCACCCACTATCTCAGATATAAACAACATCAAGAATGTTTTGTTCTTACACGTCTACGATACTGTTCACAATAAGAGATTCCTACAGATAACAATTGCCAATAACTCAGCAAGGATAACTGACTTACGAATTAAGTTCGTCGAATTAATCCCATTTGTGGTTTGAAACAAAACAAAGCAATGACTTAATAGTCAGAATGGCCCTTTTTTAATATTGTTCTCCATGTGTGCGAACACGTGTAAGGTCATATAGGGTTAGTTGTATCATGTAGAAAGATTTCATAGAAAGTAAAGTTATATCGCGATAGGAACGTGTTTAAATAGTAAACCTGTATTGTGAACAGAGTGAATAGCGGTGGTCAATTGACTTGGCATTTACTATTCCCGGTTTTGCAAAATACATTTCTCAAAGATTTTTGCTGTGTTTATAATTTGAAATTTCTGAAGTTTAAATATGTACATCTTTATTCGCGCATTTTTGAAAACCAACATGTATATTATTGATACAGAGAATCAAATAGGATTTAAAAAAAGAGTAAAACATCATTTGAAATTTAAATCATATTTCAATAAGAGCATTGCACACCTTAGGTTTTGTATACATACAATTGTGTAAATTAGTTTATTTTTTTAAGCAAGTATCGATACTAAAAGCCGGAAAATTGGTAAATAAAAAATAAAAATATGACATTGAACAGTCGATTTGTTCCTGAGCTACATGTATGAGTTTTTGTAAATACAGAATACTTGATGTTTGTTGGCGACTGAAAATCATTTTAGAGATTCACCAAATGCATGTACAATGGACACATATACGACCAACACAAAAGGTACAGATTGAACTTTTAAAATTTTGAAATAGATATAACGACTAATTGTAAACTGTAGTACAAATAATTTACCTCAAATCATGACGTGCAGATACGCGATGGGCGTGAACATATTGACACTCGGAATCTACTCGAGTAACTACTGCTATCAACATTGTGAAGTGCAATTCTGACATCTTATTTTAAATATTACGCATTGTCCTTATAAGAATATTTTTTTATCTTAAAAATATTTATTCAAATTTTTAAAAAATATGAATATTTAATCAGCAATATGAAGCAACAGAAAAAGTTCTTCATTGTTTCGGGGATTTTTCTTTTTAAATATCATTAAGGCAGAGACTATTCTAAATACAGTTCTTAAAAACATGGTTTAAATTTAATGTTTACATGGATTCTTTTGACATACATCGAGAAATTGGAAGTAGGATTAATCAAGAATTTTGTTACAAGTATGTGGTGTTTTCTGACTAATAAATGGCATAATATTTTACAAACAAGGTGTTTGTCAGACAAAAAGAAAAGAAACAATCGATATACGAGTATAAATCAATTAAATAAAAAGATACTCTCTCTCTCTCTCTCTCTCTCTCTCTCTCTCTCTCTATGTGATACCTCGATATGTAGGCAAACATGTCGTTAACTATATGCGTTACTTAGTTGATTTATTTAAATACGTGCCTGTTAAATAGTCTCTCTGATTTTTATATTCATTGAAATCAAGATATAGCTTCATAGCAAACACGATTATGCGTCAACAAATCTACTATTTATTTTGTCAACATGTCCTCATGCCGTTAGATTAATGTATCATATGATACATAAGATGATAACTACCTCGATACTGTGTACACACTGGTGAGTGAACTGTACTGTTAATTCTTAGTTAAAGTCCTAAATTATTTAATAAACGCGTTAAATTTTGACAAGCATGCATATTATAAAATAATGACAAAAATTTGGCGTTGACGATTTTATATTCTCGCGATCTTATACAAAACAGTTAAATGGCGGTTAAGTACTCTCGTAAAATAAGGAATCTACAGTAATTATTAAACATTTTAATGTAGATTTATGAAAAAAAATATGTTTAAGTGTAATAACATATATACATATACAGCTTACTCCACTTATATTGAAATCTTATTTTGAAATTCCGCTTATTTTGAAATAGAAATAAATCCCCAGTTTTTGCCTCTCATTTTTTTTGCATTGATTTAACGGATATAATGAAATCGGCTATTTTGAAATATTGCTTATACTGAAGCCACTGATCGGTCCCCATAGGTGCAAATTAGTTGTTTTTATAACGGTTATATTGAAGTTCTCCCTGGCGGCTGTCGTCACGGTTTCAAAACTTACGGATAAGATTTTAATCAAACTTTCAAGGACTAATATTGCATATAATCTGTTCACTGTAATAGATAAATGATGTCCAAATAATTCGTTCGGGTTTGGTTTGCTATGCTTACATCGGGATTGAACTTTCAAAAATGGCGGCTTAACATCAGTCAATTTCGCTTATATTGAAATACGGATATATTGAAATAATTTGCATGGTCCCCTGAATTTCAATGCATCCGGATTAGGCTGTAATTATATACTTTGTTGAAATGACGCAATATTCTTTAGTAGATTGCGATATGCTTAGAATTACACTAAAACTCATTTAGTACAAACACAGAAATAGCAAAATCTCGGATACGGTGGAAGCAGTTAGATTTTTTGATACGATTCACTGAAGCCAGATGTTGCGTTTCTTCGGATCTTTGTGACTAGAATTTCTCAGTTTAAATAAAATTAATTACCTTTAATTCACTTCTTATAAGATTAATCACAAAAATATGAGTAAAATTACTAGTCAAAACGTGTACAATTTTCTACAAAGTGTTTGTTTTTTGTTTTTTGTTTTTTTTTTTTTGGGGGGGGGGGTTGGTTTTTTGTTGTTTTTTTTTTTTGGGGGGGGGGGGGGGGTTCAATTTCGACCATTATATATTTCGCTACTTTTCATGATTTTTCAGCTCTAAAGATTTCCTCGGCTCGTTTCCTGCAAAGGGTTGACCTTCCGTACCGTATGCATGTTGCACCATCACATGTCAGAAACGTACGGTGTATAGTTTATTATGTTCAATCCACCTACAGCTGTACTTTTCTTATTAATTTACCTCCCGCCTCTCTAACTAGACTGCGTAAAGTCAACACAACAATTATAGCGCAAGTGTTGCATTTCAATTCTGGTTCTCATGTACTTAACATTCGGATCCTACTTTTTGCATAACAATTTGAACAAAAGACATCCCTCTAACTAATGATAATCATTAAAAATTATTTAATGAATATTAGCAACACTCAAAAGCTTTCAAGTAGAACAACTTTCAATTTTATAAAAATATTGCCGGATACTTTATTTCGAAACTGTCCCTTGTTTTTGTTTTGTGGCCTTGGTAATTTTTTTTTTACAAAATTATAAAAAGTTTGCACTACCATTTAACATAATAGTTTGAAGTATTTAATTTTACATGAATTCTTTACTTTACAATTAAATATTAAATGGTTTGAAGATTGTATTTTCATTTAAAGTATCAATTAAAAAAACAAAATGTATTCTGTTGAAACAAAACATATAGTGAAACCGCTATAGTAATCATTACAAATTTGTTATGCTGATATCTTTTCTTGTAAGAATAATTGAAACATATACCAAAAAACACATCTGTAAACTATAACGAGATTCGAGCTTTGTTTACAAAACAAAGAATTACTCGATAATTAACATTCACATATTCGACAAAGCATTAAAAATACCCCTATTAATCATTTTAAATATTCGAAATAGATATCAAAATTTCTCATTTTAAGCTGACATCGTGTTTAATTCCCTTTCAATGGGATGACGAAAATACACTTTTTATGTTAATTAGGTTATTCTGTACCGTGTTAATATTTCAATATCGATGCATTTATCAATATGATTATATGAATTTGTGGAATGAAAGTAATAATTGACTGTTTATAGTATATGTCTCCACTTCGATAATTTTATCTTGTATGCCTACCTCATTAAAATAGATGCGTCCTTGAAATGCTGACATGTATTGGTGTATATTCGGAACGGATTTCTAAAAGTATGGCATGATAATGTAATATACTATCCTTTCTTTAGCCTATTGTCCCATATCTGAAGCAGATAATAAATACCAAGGAGTTATTTTTATTGATGACGGATGTAACGCGCTGTTTTTGGCTGAATCCTTTTTAAACTAAAATGCTGGAATGTAAAAAAAAAAGTCACTACTTTTCTGATATTTATTCCATGGAACAAACAGCACACACGAGTTCTCTTCCTTCCACATAGGGTGGGCATTTCAATGATCCACAGCGTGCCTCAGCGGAGTAAAACAGGTATCCATTTTTATTGGAATGGCCTCCATGTAAGGTATCTGAATGCTCGTCAATACAGGTGTACATTGTACTAGCTAGTTGGCCATGATGCCCTGCCATTAGATAGCCATTATACTCCAACTTCCACCCTTTGTAACACGATTTCCTTGCTACAAATACATAAAATACAGGTAAATGAAATAAAATAAGACTTGTAAAACTGTCCCTCTTTGTTCTGCTTTACAAGAAATAAGACAAGCCCCTACTGAGTCATCTCAAAGTGACTTTTCAAAAATGAATAAACATGCGACTGTTAACTAAACGGTTTCAAGCTTCATTAATAAGTTGTTGAATAGTCAGATATCTTTATCTCAAAAAAAACCAGCTCGGTCGTCTATTTTATGCTAGGCAATTTTTTTTTGGCCAAAATTATGAAAAGATTAATTCTATCCCCGTGTAAAATGCAAACAACAAAAACACAAATTTTCAATATACAGTTTGTAATGAATTAGTCTACTACGCGACACATCTTTGGATATTAGGTACGATATTGATATACAAACACTTCAGCGAATCATAAGCTGAAAGGTCAACGGCAGTGATTTCATTGCTAGATCTTATTAAGCGTATTTAAGAGGGGCAGGTTTCAAAATCGAATATTAATTGGATTGAAATGCACAATATATTTGTTATCTTTGCCATAATAAAAACGAATGTGCAAAAACTGCATGTTCATCTTTTGGGGGAGAAATGCTATAATTAATCTTTGTTCTTTTGATTAAAAAAAAAACAACTTTATCCAAACACAAGACAATTTGATATTTCTTGCGAACATTTTCACTAACCTGGAAACATTTTGACGACTGATTTATTTCTAAGAAGACAAACAGCACAGGGTACATCATGGTCAGAGAATGTGCGTATGTACCCGGGTGAGTAGTGTGTTTCGTATTCCGCACCATAAACAAAAGCTCTGTTATCGTCATCCCCATCAGTGTAGATCCCCCACTCTGGATCTCTTGGTAAACACAGAGGATCAACTGCTGCTCCCTTGTTGTTATACCAAGAACCGCCAGTGAAACCTTCAGATTTCATCAAAACATTTGCATAACATTTACGTATTGTGATTCAACGCCTTATAATACTTACCTTAAAATTTTGTTTAATAGAGAAGTGAAAAGTTTTTCGTTTTTAATTTAAAAAAAACAAATACTATCTCGATAGAATTGCAATAGGAAATTGTAAGACGATTTTTGTCAGATAGAAGTGATTTCAGGGAAAAAATTACCTGATAGAACTAACTCGGCATTTGAAGGACACGTCTTCTTTCCCCATCTTGTGTACACAACGCTGCTGTTTTTAGTTTCTTAAAATATTGTCAATTATGTAATTAAAAAAAGTTTTTTTCCTAGATTTATTTAATAAATATAATATCATATATAATAAAATATATAACGATAATCTCTAAATATCATAAAAATGTTGCCTTGTATTTTCTGTGCACCAAACTCTGTTTTTTCTTGAATTGTTTTTATTGATTTTTCAATTTGGTTGGTGAAACTCTTGAATTCCCGCCTCAGCGCCTCTACTTGGTATGCTCCTAGAGCAGACGACAATTGTCCTGTCAGATAACCCTGCAGCATGTCTTTACAACTTCCATTGCTTGTTTCCGCTCGTACGCCCATCACAAAAATCACAAAAATAAGAGCCTCAGTCATCTAAAGTACAATTTAATACATTATTAATTTTGTAAACACTTTAATCTAATCTAACTTAATGTTAACCTAGTTTTATTTTTTTTTAAAATCCGGTTTTGTTCGATATATTTCTGGTATATTCATTTTGTCAGACTTTTGTTAAATTTAAAACAACTGTGTTAAATAGATATAAACTGTTTTTGATTAACAATTAACACCATAAAGATGAATGTAAACAATACAGTGTATATCGCATATGCACATATTAATTTTAACCAAAACGACTAGAACGCGGGTAAACTGATTAATAAATAGCACTTTCTTACGATAAACTCTTTTTTGATATCTCTGATTTAAAGTCCTGGTTCAAATATCCTCATCACAGAATAAAAGATAAGAACATCTAATGATAGATTTGTAAACTGTTAAAATAAAATTACTATTATCAATCCATAAACTATCCCTATTCATCTTTTTCAGTAAGTATTTATATATTTTATAACAGAGCAGGTGCATTTGTTTAACCTACGCATTTTAAAAATCCTTATCAAATCTAAATTAAATTGAAACGTATACCATACCTAGGTCTAATGTTACACAAATGAATATCCTGTGCGTGTAATAGACTTTATATACATCATGTTTAAGTAATCACAAACTATAGCAAACCTTATGGTAAATTTATCATTTGTATTATTTAAATAATATGCTTCTTTACGACAGATATTGAAATATTTAACAGTCTTCAGAGAGAGAGAGAGAGAGAGAGAGAGAGAGAGAGAGAGAGAGAGAGAGAGAGAGAGAGAGAGAGATTATACATCGAACGCAGCTAACGTGATGCATGTGGGAATTATTAGGTTGTTACAATTATTGTTTTCAGTAATATACTTTTCATTAACTAAATATACTCAAAATCCTGGACACTTCTAAACGGATTTTACGTAATTTACTAGGTTGATGTTTCCTACATTCACACTTCTTGGTCCGCTAATAATATGTATTCTATAGACATATAGTTCTTCGCTGATCTTTCTGTGAAGTTAAACTTCCAAGAAATTTTGAAATTTTGAAGTCCTGACAAGGTATCATCTATATTTTACTCAAATATAAAATGAGTTAAATATGAGTTATGTTTTTTTAAATTAAAAAATGTTTTTGGCTTTAAAGATATTATCAGAAATTATAAGAAAATATATGTACTAACAATATATTTCAGTTTAAATTTCAGTTATTATCAAAACTAACGACAAAACCGTCAGTAAATATCAGGACTAACAGCAATTATCAGTAACAACTGCAATAGTAGCAGTAAATATCAGCAACAATAAGCAGAACAAAATCAGTAAATATCAGATATTATCAGTAAAACTGGCAATTTTAGTATATATTAGAGACAGTAGAGCACAATGCTGGCTGTCAAATCATTTTAGTTATTTATGTATTTAAAACAACGAAAACATCAAACTGTTTAAATCGAAATTAAATTGAAATCGAATAATTTGTGCAAACCATATTTTATTGTGTTTATGATTGTTATAACAGTAAACAAACGTTCAATGTATATCATACTACATCATTAAAGTTATTTTGTACTTGTTGAACATTTTTCAAATAAATCATGTTGACGAATTTGAATATAACTTTCGATTTTTTTAGGTAGAGTAATATAACTATGTAAAGATGTACATTCATATGGAATCAATGCTAGAGCATAACAGCTGTATATTCATTTATTTTTCAAAAATTATTTGCGTGCTTTCAAAAAGTTTAAAACAAAAAAATCATGATGAGACTTATTCATAAACATAATCAACAATGAAGCCTTTTTATGCAGAAAAAAAAAATATAAAAAAATCGCACCACTGTTTGCGACAACCGCCTAATTAACATTGAATTTGCACATACCATGAGGAGTCCTTTTAATTGAACATTTTCATCAAAAACAACATGATAATATTTATTTTAAAAAGCATCTTTAGGCATTTGGATTTGATATAAAACGAACACTTAATCTTAGGCAAACCCTCGCCTCAGCATTTGCACTTAACTAAACAATCTTGAGATGCCCTTGAAATGCTCATATACTCATGGTCTACAATAAACTGCATAGCCTGATTTCTGCATTTTTATGCTGTTTTTTTTTATACTGATTAAAATGAAGCTGCTTAGCTATTGGTTCATGTAGTGTATCAAATGCTGTTGACATATTTGGACCTTTCCTAATAATCATTTTTGAAATATAGTATTCTTCGCTTTCTTTTAATCTAAAATGCAAACCTGATAAAAATGAGATGCAGTAATTCTACTTTTCTTGTTTTTAACCACTCATAATTTTCATTTTTCCCTGTTGTCTGATCTTTAATTTCACAATATTTTTCATAATTTTCACATTTTCCTCAAGTTTTCAGTAATTGACCAAACTATCAAAAGGACCCTTCATATATTAGTAAGCATCTGTCATAGTTGGCAGTATCAGATCATCATCATCTTCATCATCATCATTATCATTACTTTCAAAAGTCTCGTCATACAATGTCTGCAAAACAAGAGCGTAAGTACCTCTACAAAGTTCATCGAACTTCTTCTCAAGGTAGGCTTGTGGTCCTTGAACAGGTCCAGTTGGCATGGGTCGAAGGAGGCCTTCATAGCAGCAGTAGGTTTAGGTTTTGTCCTGCCTATCATAATGTCGATGTCGATGATCTCCTGGGGTTATATTTTTTTTCTAAGCGTATCTCAGACATACTGCGTATCTGTGCCAACTTCTGTTCCCCTGTCTCTGTTTCGCTCGCAAAAACTAGTTTCGACCTAGTGGCTATTTCAAGAATGTTAAATACATTGAATAGCAAAAGTTGATCAATAAAACTAATGCTATTGGTTGCTTATTTATAAATATCCATGCATCAGTATCATAAAAAAGCAATTGATTTAATAAAAGGAAACACAATGTTTTACATAATGTTGTCAAAAGTTGGAAATCACATACTTATGCAACATCTTACGCAAATCTTGTTGACAAATACACACGCATCAAAGGGTTGAGCATTCTGTTGTGTATCGGGCATGCAAGTTGATGCTAAGTACAGGCTATCCAGATGAATGACGAAAGAAACTTTGACATCATCAATGTGGCACCACTGTCTTGTTTGTACGTAGATAATCGTTCTGGACTTCAGCCGCACCATACCAAAAGGCACACCAGCACATCACAAGATTCAATGGCTGTCATACTGGCTAAATTCTTGCTCCTGAAAAATTTGATTAAATGTGCAAATCTTGTAAATTATATTTTCCACTACGGTTGCTTAACAGTAAAAATATGACTGTCAACTGAAAGTCTAGCTAGTACATGGTAAAAAAGAAATGTAATAATCCACATAAACATTGCAAAAATTAAAGAGCTTATTTGAACTAACTAATAAAGTGGTGTTATCTTTTTTAATGCAAGTAAAACATAACAAAGTCGTTTAATTGTAATTAACAATTCAAATCAACAGTGTTCGATTTTTATATACAGCAAAACTTTAATTTACCAGTTGGTACCCTTTTTTACAGAAACAGATATGGGTTTCCTGGTCTCTCATCGTAACAGTCCTGCGCTTTCCATAAAAACAACGTATTTTCCCTCGAGCTCTGTGTGTTTAGATGTCAAAACTTAGATTTAGATATATGTCTAACATTATTATATTATACATCTAACAAACAACTAAAATACGCATATATTGCTAAGCAAATTATTTTTAACGTGAAATGCAGTTTCAACACTTTCTCTTTCATCGATTATTTACACTTTAAAGGTAAACGTTAAAAAAATGATCGTCACAAAACACTGAGATATTGTTGAAATATTACAACAAGTTGCAGTTCTCAGTCTGAAAGTTAACATTGACGCACAAGATTAAGTTTGCTGCCTATACTACAAGAAATACTATGGTCTTGAAGAAATTTCTTGAGTTCCAGTAAATAAAATTCGGTTAGCCATTGCGCTATAAAACTGATATAAATCTGCCGAACATTTTTGACATGGCGTGACGTAAAGAGAAATAAACACGCTGTTCCTGTTGGACTTGGCTTGTAATGTGCCTAATGTTAATTTGTTCTGCACTTCTTAAACTGTGAAGCACGAAACAAGACAAATGTACAATCACTTTCTTCAACAGGAATTGTTAAACAACTGTTGACAACGCGACTAGTCGACGAAATGGCGAAGACCCTGGTAAGAACCATTCTGATGTTAGTGACGATGGACAATTCAGATTCAAATGGAAATTTAATACAGAATTCCCTTAAGATTAATTCGGATGCAAATGATATTGCGTTTTAGTCAATCTCTATAATTAGTATAACATTTAATATTGCCTATCCTACTCCCGCTGTATCAATTAAAAAATGCATCCTGATTATAAAATGGGCACATCTTTATTGTTATTTTATATTGATATATTGTTTGATAATAAAATATATAAATTTATGTGATGACTTCAACTTTTTTATCGTCAACTTTCCATACCTATGTAACAATATATAAATACCTTCATCACCTGCATATATGGTTGTTATCTCTCTATTGATTAGATATGCAAGGGCATGCCCTACAAAAAATGTCTAAAACGATGCAAGTTAATGACGCTGATAAAACAAGACAAACAACAGTCTCGATTGAAAGTCATCATTTCGTTAGTTCTATATGTCGATACATGGATCTGGACTTTGTGCAGTCATTAGCTGGGGTGTCATAAAAAATATTCTATTTTCTGCAATACATTGATATCAAAGTAGTAAGAATATCTAGTCAGGATATATATATAAAAAATCGAAAGTAATCAAATGAATTAGATTTACTTTGAGTTTAAATTTAAGTGTAGAAAATAATGTGGTTAATATTAGAATTTAAATCTAACAAACATCATAAAACATGATAAATAATTTGCATACATTTGTCTACACACTTTTTATTAGATATGTCCAACTGTAGTAATGTGAGTGAACAAATATGCTCGCAATACAAAGTTAAATTTCATTTCTAAATGCACTGACATATTTTAAAAAACTGTATTTCACCGAGCTAAATGATACAAGTACTAAACAGGTAACAGCATAATGACCTTTAAGTTGTCTTTATTCACCAAAGGTCGACTTAAGTACTTGATGTTAGGCAGCCATAACCTTAACCTTACATGCAGGTGACAAGAAATATTATTAAAGGTGACAGAGTTTTTTTTATATATATATACAGTCAGTTTTTATTCTGTGTCCTTTAACGTTTTGTAAACATATTATACAGTATACATCAGCACTAAATGACCATTTTGGCCTCACCCTGCATTCAGAACCTCTACCCTATACGCTATATGAGTGTTTTTGACCCCGCCCTAGATTCAAATCCCTACATTGAGAGATATGAAATATTAAATGTTGATAGATGGCTTTATTTTCTTTCTTTATATTCAGTTTTTATAAAGTCTCAACAGAAATAAAGAATACGAGTTTTAATAAGCATTAAATGCATTAACACTAAAGTTATGATTATTTTGCCTCCGCCCTATAATCAAAACTTTAGCTCAGGGAACATGAAAATTATAACTTTAGTAGAGGGCTTCCTGGTCTACAAAATTATCAATTCAGTTTTTCTTACATGTGTGTTGAAGTAAAGAAGATGATATTAAAACAGTATATGCATTAACACTATTTATCTATTTTGGCCCCGCCATAGAGTCAAAACCCATTCTGCAGGAGGACATGAAATTTATAAATTTAGTAGAGGATATCTTTGTTGACATAATTTAATTTTTTTTTCTTTCAGATGTGCGAGAGTAGAAAATATAATTTTTAAACATTTTGTGTATTAACACTATATGGCCATATCATATACAAAAGGAGAGAACAAGATTTCTGAAGATTTAATACATTTTTATGGCAATATTGGCCCCACCCTAAAGCCTGAATCATTCACCCAAATACCACGAAATTCACAATTGTTGTAGAAGGCTTCATGTACATTATAACCATGCATTAACTTTTTTCCACATCTAAGGAAGTAAAGAGGAAGATTTTAATACAATTTCGCTATATTGTTATATTGGCCCCGCTCCAGGGCCTAAACCCCTGCCCAGGGGTCATGAATTTCACAATTTAGGTAGAAGACTTCATAGCAATGCATTTAGTTTCTATCAAATATATATGGGAGTTAGAGGAAAAGATTTAATACATTTTTATTTTATTGCCATATTGCCATACCTTAGGGCCTGAACCTTTCACCCAGGGGCCATGAATTTTTACAATTCTGGTAATAGCCTTAACAGACATCATAACCATGCATTCAGGTTTTGTCATATGTAAGGGAGTAAAGAAGAAGATTTTTGAAAATTGGGCTTTTTTGTGGCGCATCGAGGGGTTTAGCCGTGAAATTCAAAATTTTGATTTCTCTTGCAATGGATGTACTTTACACCATAAATGGTACCAAGCGATCTTGTAGTTTTCAAGAAGAAGTTAAAAATGTAAAATTGTTAACGCACACCGCACGACGACGGATTGCAATAGGTCACCTTAGTGACTCATGTAAACTAGAAATGTGACAAATTTTAGCGAAATGTATAACCTTTTTTAAAATGAACAACATATGTATATGAACCCCAAACAAAAAATTCCCAATAACGCTATTTGTCAAAGGATTTTTAAATGAGGATATTGTTGAATTAATGTCTTTTAGCTACAAAATTTTTTGTACTGTTACTTACAGTTCTTCAAGTAAAAATATTTGGGAGTATTTAACTTGTGCACGATTTTATTCTTTGCCAAAATCACATTTTAGTTTATTGCTTCATGGACTTGATCATTTATCTAATGAACAATTAATTTGGTCTTGACAAAAATAGTAGATCTTTAAAAAAAACTGACAGATGTTAAGAAAATGCCATGAGAGAACATGTCACAAGTTTTAGTGCTTGTATTGAGATTTCAGTAAAAGAGATGTCGAGTGGAGGGGGTAAATTAATCAAGGTTCATGATTCGATACATTTGCTAATTTTCATTCCCATACCGCTCCTATTAAGATTGGACCACTTTTGTTATTCCACTACGCTTTTATTTTTCATACATGCAGTAAACTGTTGTCAGTTAACTTTATGAAATTTTTGATGCTCGCGATTTCCATGATTTTATATTTTTGCAATTAACACAAAACAGAAACATTGCAGAATAAGTATTCGCGTAAAATATGAAGATGTACAATATCAGCAACATTTCAAATTGATTCACATATAAAAAGTAAACAAAATTAACTTCGGTGAAGTGTTTGATTTTTGCAATAAGCGTGGGATAAAAGAAACATACTTTTCGATCCTGAACAAATATAATTGAATTCAAAATAAAATATATTGCATTCATATTTTGACAAAATAAACATAAAATGTTTTTTAACTTCAATTTTAATTCAATCACATCTACGAATTAATGAAATGTACACGCATCTGTATCACACATCATCATGCATGTAGTCCTCATTTAGTTATGCCAAACTTGCGAAGATGATTAATTATAATGTTCATATAAATTATACTGGAACTTGGTGAACTAAGTGTATCTTTTATTGATACATGGAGGAGCAAAATGTCCGGAGCGCATTGTACCTCTAAGAGCTAAACGTCTCACAATTTTACTAAGCTTGCTGCGTATTTTCATAAACCGGAACGCCGGAGCGCTTTACTTAAAATTAGATTTACCGTGTTAGAGTTATAAAGCAAAGATTCAAAGGGATCAAGATCTTTTATTTAAGGGGTTAGTTCCTTTTTTATGGTATCAAATAAAAGCCCTTTACTAATATTTGTTGCACAATTAAACAACGTTTGTTCTTTATGTGTTCAGAAAATATTCATAACTCAAAAGTTATGGAGCAATTGGTAGCAAAAGTTGGCATTTTTTGAATTTTTTAAGTAGTATTCGGGAAATAATCATATAAATAAAACGTTTCAGATGTCTATATTAAAGATGTGTGATTTAAAATTACTTGCAACCGAACAACTCGGAGACATTGCAGGTATAATATTAAAAAAGGGGAGAATTCAAATTCGGAAGACCTTAATAAGATAGTGAGATAATATTTGATGAAATGGTTGGACGTGTAAGATCGTTTCAAGACTACAAAACACATATTTAAGATTACCACAATAACACAGTCAATACTACAACAACGATATATTTATATTTATTATTTAGAACAAACAGCACACACGAGTTCTCTTCCTTCCACATAAGGTGGGCACTTCAAGGAACCACATCGAGCCTCTACGAAATAGAAAAGTTTACCATCTTTATCTGCATGACCCCCATGTAAGGTATCTGGATGCTCGTCAATACAGGTGTACATTGTACCGGCTGAATGGTCAGGATATCCAGCCATTAAGTAACCATGGTATTCTAACTTCCATCCTTTGTAACACGTTTTTCTAGCTACAAATCAAACAATTCGTGAGACTATTTTTCTTCAGTACTATGAAATATAAAAAAAATACGAAATCCTTGATTTATTTAGTATATCCAATTAAAAAAAACATAGTTCGTCTTGTTGTCTTATCCAGATGTTAATTTACTTTTAAAATTTAACATAAGACAACCATAATTTTTGGGACATAATACATGTACCTTAAAAACAGAAAAAACACCCAATTGCTAAAGATACTATCAAATTATTCTAAATATAACTATAAGCTTCGGGTTGTAAGTTAAATAAGGTATTTGGTTAACCTTATAACAAAGTTGGATGGAGCAAAAAAAAAGATAAACTTAGTTGTATAGTTATTTAATAAATTTAAATCTGACGCACCTGGAAACATCTTTACAACTGATCTATTTCGACGAAAACAGACTGCACATGGTACATCGTGATCGTGAAGTTTCCGAAGGTTGCCAAGGGAATCATATGTTTGGTATTCTGCACCAAATACATACGCTTTATGCCCATCAGATCCATCCCTGTAGTTTCCCCATTCTGGATCCCTCGGTAAACAAAGAGTATCAACCGCTGCACCCGTGTTGGTATACCATGAACCTCCAGTGTAACCTTCCAAAAATGAAAAAAAGATATAATAATAATAGTAATGTCTTTTATTTATACGGGATATCACAATTAGTTTACAAAACTAGTTCACATTGTAGTCCTTAAAACGAATATACAGACAGCAACTATATTCAAAAACTGAAAAGTCTTACAAAAAAATGGAGTACAGTATACATATTATTCATAACCTGAAACAAGTGATTTCAGAATAGAATTACCTGAAAGAACTAGCTCGGCATTTGAAGGACACGTTTTCTTTCCCCATCGCGTGTAAACCACGCTTCTTTCTGTTGTTTCTTTTAAAAAAGACAGTAGGTACGTGAATTCATTGGTATATGAAGCAGATAATTGCATTTTTAAACCTTACATCTTATGTACCTCTGTTTTCCCCCATATTGATTGACACGCACCTAGAGAAGGTTGTCCTGTTAGTAAACTCTGTAATATCTCTTTACAACTTTCTATGTTTGCCGCAGCCCGTACTTCCACCCCAAATATCACAAGAATGAGAGCCACAATCATCTGTAGTAGAATAAAATGCATTATTAATCGGTTATAACAGAACAGGGTTAAACTAAGTTTAATAAGTTTCATGTTTAAAAAAAATAGTTGTTGAAGATATAAAATTTTTAGCTGTAATCATTTTTTTGACCTCTGGTAAAAACTGCAACATCTGTATTGCTTGAGTTGTTTTTGTTATTTTCAATACACAAAACTTTGTGAAAATGATGTATTTAATTTAGAGAATGGGTATATTACGTGTATTTGCATACGTTCCTACTTTTGTTTGAACATGCGCGTACATACCAGTGTGCCCGTATGTACATCTTCTGGATAAGCTGATTGCAGCAAAGATAGCATGATTTTTGTTTTACTTTGATACTTCAACATAACTGGCTTTCAGAAATGATTCAAGTAGAAAAATTGTATGATAAAAAAGTATCAAATGAGGTCTTCACAAAATCAATGTTTTTCGAATACGTGATTCAAATACTGTAAAACGAGAAAATTTGGCGCATACGTATTTTAGCGCAAACACAAGTGCTAGTACATTGGCGCAATTATATTTTAGCGCACGTCACCTTTCTTTAAAAAAGAATACAAAAAATGTTCTTGTTTGATAAACGATCACGCCCAATTTTAGTTCTGTGTTCACTCAAGCACGTGAGCACAACGACTTTGATTTCTATCTCGCATCCACGGTAAACTGTCGTTGAGAACAATACACTTACTTTTGTGTAAATCGTCAGTAGATAGATATGAAAACTTCATTTATTGGCGATGATGTGTAATTTTTGTTGGTAAACAAATTTGAGTTATCGGACTTTGAATTTCACGTGAGGACTTGGATAACACTAGAAGAGTCCCGAAACTAAAAGTAAAATCGAATGCTACATTTACCATAAGTTTCGATCACCATGAGCGAATCTTTTTTTACAGAAATTTTACATTAAAATAACACAAAAAGAGGTATCGTCTTGTTATCTTTATATCCACTAATTAGAGATCAAAAAATTATGATCAATCATGTATTGTCAGCGTTAACGATCGCCACGCTTAATCACATTTTCACCTCGAGGCAGTAAATAGAAGTGGCATGGGGAGAAATCCAATTTTCAAGGTGCTAATGAGAGATATTAAGAAGCAATTAAAATTGAATTAATTAATCCATGTTTAGGGACTTATACCCGATAACCCATACGTTCATCTGTGTAATTATCTAAACAAACAGAACCGACAGCATCTGATATTACGTATACGAACACTTCTTTATGGGGACGTTATTGTTTTTCAACTTGAAGAAATTTACTACATATGGAAAATCGTTGGCGCACTATTAATTTTAGCGCTCAGAGGCAGTTGCGCCAAAGGCGCTAAAATTTGTAGTGCGCCATATTTTCTCGTTTTACAGTATGTTGTTTACCGTAGTGCAAATAATTTGTAACTTAATTAAAACACAAACTTATTTCAATGTATGGATACACAAAATGATTAATTCACTTTTAAATAACTAAACTGAACTTACCATTACAAGTGTAAGATATCACTAAAGACCTATTTTATCTAGTATATATATATAAGTCAGAAAAGGAAATCAATGCCTACATTCAACCTACGCAATTTCACAATGCTAATCAGATCGACATTAAACTGAAATTCTATACCTAAACTAGGCCTAGAATTACACAAATGAATGTCGTTTTTTTTCTAATACCAGGTACTACTAATCATAATAATTGCGAACTATATTACATATGCCTATGACACTATTCTTAAAAAAGGGTATTACCTCCTTGACAGATGACTGATATGGTTATCAACATCTAGTCACTGTAAAATTAAGGAGGACGAGTTGGTTTGTTTTTGTGTGTTGTTTTATTTCCTAAAATCTACAATAGGAAAACTCACTAATTTTTAATCTTATGTTACACACCTCAACCTTAGTGTCTATTCTACTATATTAAAATAATAGATTTAAATTCTTGGGCTTTAATACAGAGAAATCGGAAGAGTATTTTTGTTTTATATATTTTAAACACCATTGGTACTTGAAGATTACCAATTTGTTTTTTTTATTTTTTTCTCAATCAAGCTTCGCTAATAAATAATCAACAAAAACTGCTTTTAAAGATAAGGGAATCGTCTAGATTTTGTTTAAATTTTACAATCTTACGCATGCGCATTACATTCACGCTAAAGTACGGGGGGGGGGGGGGGGGGCTCTATAGTGTATGTTTCCACAATATCACATTTGCATGGATAAACTCAGAAAGATTATATCAAATACGTTTAAATTTTCATTGAAAATGTGTCATAATATATTCTGTTCATCAAAGGGAATATAGGAGATAACTCTAACTCAGTGCATTTAATACGAAAAATCCCGAGTGTTCCAAATGTCAACATGGTGTGTATATTCGAAGCGAGTATAAAATGTTGGTGAAAAAGTGTTGAATTCTTCATTAATATGAATTAAATTTTGAGGTATTTACAACCTCAAAATGGTTTGTTATGAATAATTTGACTATTATTTTCAATGCAGGTTCATTAATTTTCTACAAAATCGTTTCGGAGCGATTATGCAATTTTTGCTACATTACGACATAGACATAAATAACAATGTTATCTATTTCTCTGATTACGGGTATATGGGGGAATTTTAACTTTGGTGAAGGCCTGTTCCAAGACACAGTTAGATAATTCTAACTAAGCAGAGTGTAGTGAAGTTAATAACATTATTGTAGGCTTAAAGCTTGGATATGTCAATGTCAACAACACGTTGTGTCGGTGTATCTTTTCGTAAATGTCCGATACCATATGCAATGTCAACCCGTACACGCACAGGTCAAAGTCTAGTATTTTTGAAAATTAAAGATAATATCGTTCTTCCTATTAGGGGCGTTTCAAAATACAAGTAAATTCACGATAGAGATAAATGGGAAATTGTCATATTTGCACTTTGAGGCAGATTTTAAAAATTACTACAATGTTCTATAATTTGTAATATGTACATTGTAAGTGAAATTATTGCTGTCTACCTTGTGTTTAAAAAGTACTATATACTTCATGAGAGTCATCTCAAAATATCAAAATGCACCAAATTTTGTTATAAATTTGGGATTTTATAAAAAAAAAAAAGTATTGTACTTTTGTACAACAGATTCATTCAAAAGTTTTTAAAATATCTCCGATGAATCATAGTTCTTTGTGTAAAATTTTCAAGGGGTGCACTTTTTTTCTTTTTGTAAAGTTTAATTGTATCATAATACCATAAAAGCCATCTACTGAATCACAGAAAAATCATTGTTAAATAGTTTGTGTTTAAAAATCTAAACATTTTTATCTTTATTTTGTTTATTACGTTCAAAATTTACATGGACAATGAAAACTTAAGTCGGCCAACTAAAACAAATCTAAAAAACCTGGATACCAAAATATTAATATAAAACAGTCTAAGCTTGATCTTTATGATAATAATATAATTTACCTCCAATACACATATAAACATAAATCTCATTTAAAGATGATGTGATTAAACTGAATTCAAATTGTCAACTGTCAAATTCAAATTCAATAAAGAAAACAAAACTAATTCAGTGTGTTTAGTAACAACTTAAACAGAGAATATGAAGTTAACATGAAGTCAACATAAATGATATTTCATGATTAAGCATATGATATAAAGACAACATATATCACAGTTATAACAAATAACAACAACTAAACACAAAATAACCTTTATAATTTTTTTTAAACAATATGATTTAATAAGTAAACAAAGAAATTATCAGTTATAGCTACAACAAAACTTCACTTTTTATATTTGAACATATTTAGAAGATAAAACACATCTATATGTAGTTCCTTTTTCCTATTCTGATTCTGAATCACGGTAGTTGACTCTACATCTATCAAAGAATTTTGATTGTATCGAAGAAAAGTTTAATATAACATTGCCAAAAATATTGCCCCCCCTTAAAAATGCCAAATGCATGCGTTTCATTACGGTTTGATTTTCAAAAGAACCTATTTCAGTCATATTTTGATGAAAAATGTTGTCATTGTTTTATGAAGGGCCACGTTGAGCTTTTTGTATTAAAGGATAAAGAGGAACTGTCCACTTTTGTGACTGGTGGTTCCGAGCTCCTTGATGAATATTTTGTTAGAACAAATGGCATGTGACTCTGCTATTCATTGGAGGCAGTGCTGTAATTATTAATATTACTAGTATTACTTAATATTACTTAATATTTAATATTCATATGCCCGTAGAGCTGCTGAATTATGGTTCGGGGACACCTGCAATGGAACTAATTGCCGTCTTTCTTGCGCTGTGATTAACTTTTATTCCTTGGATTTCCCCTGCCTAACCCGTGATCTTTATATTGTTGCCAATCGTATTCTTTCCCATTGGTTGGTTGACGTACCAAGCATTTTCAGGGTGGCTTGAAACTCCTATGTAAAATGGCGGCTCGGGTTTTTTTGCTCTGGCCTTCTTTTGGCAAACTCCATTTACGCTAAAACTAGACATCATGGTTTACCTTGAATAACAAAAGTATATAGTTTTTGATAGAGAGTTTTATAATGACCTTTTCAACATTCAAACTATTAATGAATGTCAGGAATATATTTCCATAAATCTAACGACATGTTCCACTATTTTCAAACATCTTTGGTGCAAAACTCCGACTCCCACTGGTGACCTCAGTTCTTGTCTTTGTTGGTTTCTCTCTCCATATATATTCTAAATATTCCTCTCCAGTAGAAGTGATTTTCATGAGTTTCCTTTCCCAACTGTCTGAGCAATTTTCGTTTTGACAACAGAATATCGCGTGAATGTTTGAACTCCTTATCTGTTATCATGTTATTGTTCAACTTCTTGTCAGCCAAATAACCGTTCACACTCTCTTGAGTTGACTTTAACGTGTCGGTCTTATAATCCTCGCCGCTTGCTTTCTTTGGATTAATATAGAATCTAACGATACAAATTTGTTAACGAAGACATTTGAATTTACACACGTACATGATCGGTCATTAGAGTAGGCATCGTAACCCAAAGCTATGGTTAGTTCATCAACTCCTTCAGGGTATTCCAAGCGGCAGATATACCATTCAAGTACCTCACTGGCTATCTAGTTACCACATCATTTACAAAAATTGCACATACATACTATTTTCTGTCGACATACCACCTATGTTCAACCATGATCGCGTCTCCTTACCTCATGGTTATGGCCTGTTAAAAATTGCAGCGATCTAACTCACATTAAAACCAGTTTCAACAAATCTTGCTGCACAATTAATAATATCACAAGCCAACACATGATTTACCTTTCTTTTTCAATTCAGCCGGTCAGACTCGGCTTTCTATTTGTGTTCAATCCATTAAAATCGGCTCAAAAGCTCTGCATCACCTAAAAGCACTTCCATTTTGAATATTTTTGTTATTGTTTTGTATTCATACGTGCCGTTTTAGTTGCATTATTTACATGTTTGATTAATGACACTTCAGGATTTATTATTTAAAAATGTTTTGTTAAACGATAAGAAATGGGTTTTGTTCTATTGATCGCCGCATCAAAGGAAAAAAAAAATTCTTAACCCAAATAGATTTCCGAGAATTCGGCGGGGTTTTTTTTTCAACATTAATAATTTAATTCTGATTGTAACGCATTTGATTGGCTAAACAAATTCATATATATCGTTTAACATAACTTAGGTAGAACTTAAATTCATTCCTTAAATATTTTTATTGGCTTGGGGGAATATTAAGAAAAAAAAACTAATACGAATAAACATGTATTTATTTACATGGATATTTTTGATAGTTATTAGTTATTATTTGACAAAATTAGTTTCGTAATTAAGAACGAAAACCCTATACAATAAAAAGATTATTTTTGGGAGGTCGTATCAATTGCGTTGAAAAAATACGTAAAAAAAAACCCAGTGAAATAAATCAAAAAAAGGTTTTATTAATTTTTTTAAACTAAATCAACATTGTATTTGAAAGAATAAACACGAAATTCAATTAAGATTTGACTTAATATACGTATAACGACGCGTCTATCACAATCTATTTTTATTAACCACCAAGCATATAGATTCTCATTATAATTAATTGCATGCTTACATTATAGGTGTTCAAATCAATGTGTATAAGTTACTTCTTCTTGTCTACTGTAAATATTTTGGAAATAAGCAACGAGGAGGTCTTCCGTTTCAGCTTCAAGTCAAGAAAGGATTGTCAATCAGTCTTAATAAAACCATCCCCCTTCTCCCTACATTTGTCAGGGTCTTACAGATATTGATAGGAGGTCATTTTCACACTACCTTAACTTTTGACCAATCAGGACTTCAGAAAATCAATTTGAACTCTTGAAAACTAGTTCATGCCTATTTTCTATGCATTAATGAAACCCCCAGACTGCAGAGTATTGAAGACTTAGATCTCTCGAAAAACAGATAAAGGCATTTCTGTAATAAGTTGGGGAAATATTTAGACAAGAAAAGTATTGACTGGTACTTTAAAACACTATTACAAGCAAAAGGAGCTATTCGCTATAAGCAAAATGAAAACGGATATGCATCTCTTTATGTGATGCTTTTAACTTTCATATTATGCAATATCCAAATAATACTATATTACAATTAGATTGATGAGATAATAAAGAACAACTGTTCTTTCTTTCCGGGCGCCTAGATCCCTTAATTAAGGGACCAGCCCCTTCAAACTAAAAAGTTACGAGACAAAAACATGAGTAAAAATTAGCAGTTTTTAAAATATAGATTTCAATTATATAGTCCAAGTGGTACAATTGGAAAAAACTAAGATACAAAAATCAGAGGACAACATTTAAGGTGTCAATTTTTTAAATATTTCTAAATATGGATTATTGGCTACTGACCATTTCGGAGCCTTTGTCCGGAAACGAATGCTCCTAATCATTTTTAAAAAGGGGAATAACTCGAACCTGGAAGCTACGATTTCTCATCATTTTGTTACTTAAGATCAATTCTATGTAAGAATCAAAATTCGGTGGCCACGCATAGTCACGGATTTTCTTCATACTTGACAATTTGATAGACTTTGATGAGTAAAAAACTTAACACCATTTGTTTGTTGCAATGTGGTCCCGTTGCCATGGTAACCGGGGGTAAAGATGTAATAATGGCATTTCAATGCTTATTTGAGAACATATTGTGAGTAATGTGCAGAACTTGGGGTTTCCAGGGTAGAATATATCATTTAAAATAGTTGTCATTTTTCAAAAGAAAGAAAAAATTTCATGTAGAAACGTATACTTTTAGAACGTTTCCATGGTTACTAAACAGAAATTTTAAAATCTGTTTTCTTCATCTAGTTTGAATAAAAAGTGCAAATCTTGGATCTTTCGGTAAACACTATTATGAGTGTGCAATTAAAAATTAATTATGAAAATTGAGAACCGTTGCTATGGTAACAAGCTTAAAAATAAGGAAAATTATAATATTTTTAGGCATCTTTAAATGGATATTATTCATTTATAATAAATAAATATATAAAATCAAATGGTGAGAAAAAATATGTATGTCCTTAACTTTAATGACATCTGAAAAAAATCTGAAATTTTCTAAAAATAATTACCGTTGCTATGGACTTTTCAAAAAGGAAGAATTTCTGTGTGATTTTTTACGCAAATTAATTTTCCATATAGCAACAACACTTCTCTGTTGCATAACACAGGTTTTTGTGGTGTATAATGAAAATTTGGATATTTTTTTCAAAATTTCTAACTAAAACGATTGCAAATTATTTCTTAAATCAGGAATGGAAGCATATCATCTTTGATTTCTCAGTTTTTCTTAATTTTTTAGCCTTGTTGCCATAGCAACGGTTGTCAATTTTTATGATAAAATATATTTTGCATAAACATTGATATGGATATAAAAATTTGACAGTTTCCCATTTGGGCTTATTAAAAAACCGCAGAAATTCGATTTTGAAAATGTGTAACTTTTTCCATGGTAACATTTTAAAAGTATTGGTTTCTCCATCAATTGTCTTATATAATTAAATAATTGAAAATAGGACAAAAGCTGTAGTATGTCTTTGATAGTTTACATAAGGGGCCAAAACCTTCTAATATGGCTTCAAAGTAGATAAGTTTTGCTCTTTTCCAATCTTTAGTCTCGATTACCATGGCAACGGTTACCCCAAGCAACCAACTTTTAGTAGTTTTTAGCTTTTTACACCTAGGTGTGTCCATGTATGAAATATAAGGAAAATTGGTGACTATGCATGGCCAAAACCTTTTACAAATCATTGATTCTTACATAGAATTGATCTTAAACACTTAATCTAATTTACAATACACCCTAAAAATTTGAATGAAATCGGATGACAACCAAAAAAGTTATAAAGGTTTTAAAAACGTCTAGAAGAATAACAACTAGATCTCATTACGAGTAACGAGTATGTCTTCCGTCCGATTTTGTTTGATATGATACGATGAAATATTGATACTCTCTGCCAAATCTGAGATCCGGGTGAAACTAGCTTTCTTGTCTCCAGACCGGAAACAGACGAACGAAAGTGATTATTGTAAATAAAAACTGTTTTTTTAAACATATATGCCTAGTGTACATCACTGTTTATTATGCTAGATGAAACACCAAAGACTATCTGTTAAACTTGTTAAAAACATGAATTGTTTGAACTTTTCTGGTAAGTACCGGAAGTGGCGATTGACAAAATAAAACCTGTTAAACACATCTTCAAACAATTGTCTATCATTCAGAAAAGCTTCGTGTCTCAATCACTTACAGTGAATAAAATCTCGCAGGTATCAAACTTGTAAAAAAAAAAATTAGGTACCTCCACATGTAAGATATTTGATATAACTCACCGGAAGTAGAATATGTTTTCTGATTTAACATATATAAGATCGTGTAATAATTTACCGGTATTCCGTCCATGTAAAAAAAAAAAAAATAAGGATTTTTTTTTTAAGTGCTTCCAGTGACGACCGAAAGTGAAGACGATTAAATCTAAAGAATGTAAACACGGATACATACTTAGGGCTATCATCCAACAAAGTTTGGTTGTTCAAGTTATCACCGTTTTTGAGATCTCGTGGAGTCATTGTTTTTTGTCCATTGACAGGAAACGGATAAACAGAAATGCTCAGTGAAAAAAAAAAAGTATTTCTTAAATATTTGACATTTGAACTTCATTGTTTATCAATTTTACTAAAATTGTCAAAGAAAAACAGATACATTTTCAAACAGCTTGATTTGTTTGAGCTCTTCCGATGAGGACCGGAAGTGACAATTGACAAAATGATAGCGGTTAAACGCATTTTATATCGAATGTCAATAATCAATATAGGTTTCTTGTATTGATCACTTGACTATCTGAGATTTCGTGAATCAAACATTTATATAAAAAACGCTTTCTGAGATACTTAAGATATCTCACCGGAAGTATTAACATCAGATACATAACATATGTAAGGATTAATACTTATATTTTAATTCTATATGAAACACATTAAATGCAAAAATTAAATAATTTTTGAAGTGCTTCCGGTGACGACCGGAAGTTATGACGAACAAAACAAAATAGTTTAAAGACATTTACAACTATAGGTCTGTAATCTTACAAAGTCTGAATGTTCAAGTCCTTATCATTTTTGAGATCTCAATGTCACAAGCTTATTGTGGCGGGGCAGGAAACGGACGACAGGAATGAACTTTGGAAAAAATGACAAATGGATACTCCAGACATAATTTTTTTATCACTCCTGAATATTTCAAGAAAATCTTTTTAGCCATCTCTGGAAAAACCGTGTGTACAAAAAAGGGAAAAATTCGTACCCAATTTCACGCCATAGTGAGCTCTTAAGAATGGCGCCACTGGCGTAAAACAAAGCAATAAGCACAACCTCAGACTATGGACTAAATCTTCGAGATCAAACGTGCACAAAATGGGTCGTAAAAGTTACAAAATCAGCGATAAATCGGTATCGGAAATGACGACGGCCAAAATATTAAAAACAAAATAAATTCAGATCACTTTCAACCATCTGTGATAAAATTGTGTAAATCGGTTAGATAGTTTCCGAGGAATCGCGTGCACAAAATTTGTGGGGGAAAATGATAATAACTAGATTCTCGTTACGAGTAACGAGGAGATCTTCCGTCCAATTTGTTTTATATGATACGATAAAAATATTGATACTCTCTGCCAAATCTGAGATCTTGTTGAAACTAGTTTTTTTGTGTCCGTACCGAAAATGGACGAACGGAAGTGAATAATGAAAATAAAAGCTGGTATTTCTTGGAAGTTTGCTAAGTGTACATCGCTGTTTATCAGGAGAGATAACATACCCAAGAACATCTCTTCAATTTGTTAAAACATGAATTGTTTGAACCCTTACAGTGAGTACCGGAAGTGACAGTTGACAGTTTATAACCCATTAAACAGATCCTCAATCAATTGTCTATCATTCAGAAAAGTTTTGTGCCTCATCCACTTACAGTTACTAAAATCTCCCGGGTATTAAATTTGTTAAATTTGTTGAAAATAAAAGTCTGCATTTTTAAAAAACATTAGACAGCTGTATTTTACTGTTTTATTAATTTTACTAAACATTTCTTATTAAAACTGTCAAACTTTCAAACAACTTAATTTGTTTGAACCTTTCCGCTGAGGACCGGAAAAGACAGTTGACAAAATGAGAACAATCAAACAAATATTATATCAAATGTCTATCATCCATGTACGTTTTGTGTCTTATTCACATCCACTTTCTAAGATCTCGCGTGTAAAACATTTGTTTAAAAAAATCTACCAGAGATAATTGAAATCTCACCGAAAGCAGATCTGTTTTCGTTTATTCAACAACAAAATGAATTATATACGTAAAGATTTATACTAATATATTCATTCTATGTAAAATAACTTAGGGAATAAAAAAAAATATTTTTAATTACTTCCGGTGACGACCGGAAGTAACGACAAACAAATGAAATTAGTTGAAACACATTTCCAAACACTGGTCTATCATCCTACAAAGTTTGGATGTTCAAGTCTCAATCGTTTCTGTGATCTCGAGGAAACAAGTTTTTAGATCACCTGAGCCACAGGCTCAAGTGATCTTTTCTGATCACAATTTGTGCGTTGTCTGTCGTCGTTGTCGTCGTTGGCGTCGTCGTCGTTGTCGTCGTCGTTGTTGTAAACTTTTCACATTTTCATCATCTTCTCAAGAATTACTGGGCCAATTTTAACCAAACTTGCCATAAAGTATCCTTAGGTGAAAGGAATTCAGATTTGTTCAAATGAAGAGCCACGCCCTCTTTCAAGGGGAGATAATTAGGAATTAGTGAAAAAGTAATTGTGTATTTTAAAAATCTTCTTCTCTAGAACCAATTGGCCAGAAAAGCTGTAACTTGCATGAACGAATACTCAGGTAGTGTAGATTCAAGTTTGTTCAAATCATGATCCCCTGGGGTACGGTTGGGCCACAATTGGGGATCGAATTTTTACAAAGGAATGTATAGAGAAATATCTTTAAAAATCTTCTTCTCTAGAACCAATTGGCCAGAAAAGCTGTAACTTGCGTGGTAGAATCCTCAGGTAGTGTAAATTCAAGTTTTTGAAAATCATGATCCCTGGGGGTACAATGGGGGCACTATGGGGGTCGAATTTTTACATAGGAATATAAGAAAAATATCTTTAAAAATGTTCTTCCCAAGAACCATCTGGCCAGAAAAGCTGTAACTTGCATGGAAGCATCCTCAGGTAGTGTATACTCAAGTTTGTTCATTGGGGGTCAAATTTTTGCATAGGAATATATAGAGAAATATCTTTAAAAATCTTCTTCTCTAGGACCAATTGGCCAGAAAAGCTGTAACTTGCATGGAAGCATCCTCAGGTAGTGTAGATTCAAGTTTGTTCAAATCATGATCCCCGGGTGTACAATGGGGCCACAATTGGGGGTAGGAATGTAAAGAGAAATATCTTAGTTTTGAAAATCAATTGAGCAGAAAAGCTGTTACTTGAGTGAAAGCGTTCTTAGGTAGTGTTATATATAGAGAGAAAAATCTTTAAAAATAAAAAATTAAAAAAGGATGAAACTATAAAGGAGGGGGGTCAGATTTTTACATTGGAAATAAATTTGATCATTCTCAAAAATATTTAGGATATAATATTACTAATATGCAATCATATTGACATTTGTTGATTCTCATTTGTTTAGACTTTGGACCTGGATAATTTTTGTGCCACATAGAAAGTTCAAAGTTTGATGTAGGTTTATATTTACCTGATTTTATTATGTCTAGTGTTGATCAGGCCAGCGATGTGGCCCATTTTATAGTCATATCTTTTATAGTTTCTGAGAGCACCTCTGCACAAAATAGGCAGTAAAAATGTACAAAACAGCCGATATGTCCGTAACGGAAGTGATGACAGAAAAAATTTCAAACATTAATGAAGCTTATATTAATTTTCATCATCTGTGAAAAATTGGCTGAAATCGGTCGAATAGTTTTCGAAAAATCGCGTGCACAAAATTTGTGGGGAAAAAAATAATAGATACGATCTCGTGACTAGTAACGAGTAGGTCTTCCGTTCAATTTTTTAAACGATACCATTGAAATATCAAAGAACTTTTAGAATTTCCACTCAACATCTCCCTTTCAGATAATGTATACGCTTGTCATTATCCTTTCAAATGCTCAACAAAATGATTTGCTTTTTCACACACAGCACATTAAAGGTTTAAGATTTTAGTCCCCGAAAATCTATAATTACGTTATAAAATGCATTACAAAATCTTTATCGTTTTAAAGGTATGTGTAAGAGACTTTACTTGTGTCTTGGCCCCTAATTAAAGGGGCCAGTCCTTTTTTTTGAGTTTATTGAAAAGTTCCTACAAATACAAGCATTTTTTGTTCTTATTGTCCCTAAAACTCCCTAATTACGTCATAAATGGACGCGACATTTAAAAAAAGTACCTATGTGTCTGCTTAGAGCAGCTTCTGTTTTTTCATCCAATTTATTAACCGATTTTTCAATTTGATCTGTAACAATTTTGAACTCTCGTCTCAAAGTTTCTACTTGGTACGCTCCTAGAGCAGACGACAGTTGTCCTGTCAGATAACCCTGTAACATGTCTTTACAACTTCCGGTATTTGTCTCGACTTCTGCTACAGCTAACAGTATCAGAAAGAGTAGTAAACCCATACTCTGCGAATGAAAAAATAACTATACGTATAACAAATATGCATTGCTTTAAATAGAATGTTACTTCCTTATAAAAGTCACTTTAAAATGACATGATTTGTAAACATGAGCAGCCGAAAACAAAAAAATATTATAATATTCTTTTTTCAATATAAGAAGAGTCTTATTTGTATTCTTGGTTCATACTTGATCAATCACCAACTAGAAAATTAAAGATCGTCATTTATATTTTTAATCCTTGTAACACTACGACATAATGTTTGACTATTGTTATTTTAAATGTTCCTTTTCGGAACTCTAGTTTGATCGTTGAAGAATTATGCATAGACATGAAATTAAAACGCAAAAATCAGTGCAATATATAGAGCAGTGTTTTACCAAATATCTTGATGGGGTAAAGTAATGACTTTAAAACAAATTTTAAACAGAAGATAACGGTTGGCCATAGATGTTTACTTACGGTAATAAACTGCACAAACCAACTACAGTATTTCCCCTTCTATGTATTTATATTGTCATACAGTGCAATCACAAAGAAAGTTAATACTACACGTCCTACGCATTTTAGAATAACCGTATTGATATACGATCAAAATGAAATTTAATATTGACGTGTACTCGACTGTTTTATATAATTTTAATATCATGCAATATATTAAAATAGTTTATTCAATCTCTATATTTTCTCGGGAATTACAGTGTAGCTTGTAATATATCTATGAAACATGTAGGAACAATATAAACAATTTAGTTGAAACAAGCTTTGGGTTTTTTTTTGCACCCAATGAAGAGTTCAAAGTTTTACATTTGATACTAACATTTCAAAATTGTTATATTGATTTCAAACTGCTCAACCGCGCGATCTCCCAATTAGTACAGGAAGGTCAATTGATCTACAGCTTAAGTTTGAAATAGTATATGTATATGTACTTTGCAAGCATAGCTATAGAGTTAATATTCAAAGTTTTTGTATACCAAATCTCATTAACTGTGTTTGGCTTGGGGAGGTGGTGATAATTCTTCATTAAAATATGTGGAAAATAATTCTTAAAGTTTAATTCTTGAAAGCATTTAGATGCAGTGTTTGTTTTGGGGTTTTAATTTGTGCTCCTAAAATCTTTATTATTGTAAATATAAATATAGAAAAACATGCATCAAGATCTCTGTCTGTGTTTCTTTGGACTTAAACATGTAGGTACAAAGCTATGATGTCATAATGATAGTGATTAAACAAATTGCAGGCGATGGAATATTCCAGTGCCCACCTAAACGTCGTCTTTTAGAAATTAAAGAATGAATCATATAGTGAGCAACATGAAATTTCACACAAGATGAATTATATTTAAAACGGAAACAATTATTTTTTTTCTAAAGAAAGCAAGAAAAGTATTAGAAAATTTTATACAACGCAAATCATCATGTAATTTGGTACAACATATTCCTGATTAAATTTTTTAAGGTTAATAGGGGGTGTTGTGTTGATAAAGCAAGAAATGAGACTATCAGGTTCATGTGGGTTTTTTAGCCCTGCAATAATCGTCAGTTATAGCAAGGCAGTGTTCCTGCCTCTCGATTTTTTCTGAAGGTACAAAATTGTTTATACAGAAAGTCACAATATTCTTACCTTAGGTTTACATTAGAGATTTTCATAAAATCATTACATTGGTGGTTCTTTGCGGTAAATCGAGATTTGTTAATATTTTTGCAACACTAGTTATATATGACGATTCAAACTATCAGAGTTTTTTCTTAAATTTCGAGTGGTCCATCAAATTATCTATTCATTCCATTTATCAGTCAATGTTTTAACACTAATGAAAAGTGTGTAGTCTATAAGCAAACACTAATGAAAACAAACTTTAAAGTGGCAACCATAAAAAATAAATTCCATTGAATCAGAAAACCAAAATCATTTACTACCACGCCAACTTTAAGAGAAAGAATTTTATATCTATCGAAAAACGGGAGATACTCTGTAGTTTTATGCTTTATTCTGGGTATATATATTTGCACTCGAATTCTCGGACGTAACAAGACCAAATATAAACTTCACGCCTGTTTATTTGAATGTTTTGACAAATTTGTTTATTGGTTTAATTTGAGAAAGGAATTTATTAATTTTTGTTTTAATCGACTTATCAATGGAAAGGTTGACCGGAAAACATCAATGCACGTAGTCACTTTTAATAAAAACTTTATCTAAAAATGCAAGATAGGTCTTACAAGGCTTTTGTAGAGAAATTTCTTTTTACATTAACCTTTAAGTAAAATTGCATTAACCTATAAAAACAAATCCGTATCTATGATGTTTGGTATTTGTGACATAGAAGTTTAACTTTTTTATAGAAAATTCAAAGAAAATGAGTTTGACAAAAATAAGAATTAAAGTCGCCGCACATTCTCTTCCGGCGAGCTCTCCATTGAAGGCATGACCAAGATCGCAAAAATAGAAAATTAAAGGGGTATAATTACTAACATTCTTAACAAAATAGGAAAATATCTTAAATAGGATTCAGTAAGACTTCAAATTATAAACAACATTTAATATTTTGAATGAAAACGTAATTAATTTATTCTTTAGAACAGACAACACAGACGATTTCTCGTCCTTCGACGTAAGGTGGGCACTTCAGGGCACCACATCTAGCCTCCACGGGATAATATAGGTAGCCATTTGTATCGGCTTGGCCTCCAGGTACAGTGTCTGGATGCTCGTCAACACAGGTGTAGGTTGATCCAGCCTTGTACCCATGATAGCCAGCCATGAGGTACCCATTATACTCTAACTCCCATCCCACGTAGCACGTTTTTCTTGCTACAAGGAAGAGTTATGATTATAATTTTCATTTTCAACACGTGGTCCTTGTCCAAGCAATAGTAATACACTATAAACAGTGAACAACTTTTCCAATAAATCTATTTATTATCTAAATATTATATTAAAAAGATAAAGAGATCTTTAAAATAGGCGAGCGATCCTTCTTCTGTGATGTTTGTTATGTTCTTTACATCATTGCATTTTAATGTTTACCTCACCTGGAAACATTTGCACAATGGATCGTTTTCGAACCAAAATAACGGCACAAGGGACATCGTGCTGATGAAGAGTCTTCATGTAGGATGGGACTGAATTCGTCTGGTACTCTCCACCATATATGTACGCTTTGCTTCCATCAGTTCCATCGTTGTAAATTCCCCACTCTGGATTCTTTGGTAGGCAAAGAGGATTTACAGCTGCCCCAGTGTGTAGATACCATGATCCTCCGACGTAACCCTTAATTATTTAATTGATTTGCTCTTCCGTAGTTCAAAAATCGTTATCTTGACAAACCTGCTAAATGATAGTGCAGTTTTAGCCATTTTCGTTAAGTATAATTAAACTAGAGAGCAATAAATAAAGAACGTTCGGGAAATGTTAACTATGACTTAAAACAAAACAACAACTCAAATATGCTAATAAATAAAATAATTTCCTATTGTATGGGTGCGAAAACATTAAACTATATATACATTAAAAATTACCTATACGTGCAACTTTGTACTCAAATAAGTCCAACAACTATCAACATAAATTTTAACGCATATTATGTGTAGAGAGAGGCGGATCCATCAATTTTTTAACACGAGAAAATGCATTTTATAAATGAACGGAGCATAGTCATAAAAGAACTACGTTTGTTTTGATTCGGCATGTAATTATTTTTAGAGCGTGTATTATTTCTATTTTAGAGTGTTTAATGTGCAAGTGTGCTGTGTTTGTCATTGGGAAGCCTATGTAAATCCGCTTTACTCAAGGGCATACATATAAGGAGGTTGGCTCTTGAAATAATAGTCATGCCAATTATCCGAAAACCAGTTAGATATAAAGAGCTGGGCCTAAAATGTTCATTTATTTTATTTGTGCCCCTGTCACATGCCATTTTTTGGAAATATAGGGCTCTAAAAGAAATGATAATTCTCCTGAAAGTTTTGGTTAATTTTTACATAGAAATTGATGATTTGAAGAAATCAAACAAATATTTATAGTTTGAACTATTATTTAGTTACGATTTTAATACAGTATGAACTTGGACACATGAAGTGACTATAAATTAAAATCGATGTCAAAGTTTAAAAATTCTTGCTTTACTTGTGGCTTCAAATGCCAGTTCACTTTGAACACAACAACAGATGTTACAAAATTTTGGAGTAATCAAATTATAACGCAAATAAAACAAATATAGTAATGTCATCCAAAACCTTTCACGCAAAGAGACACACATTTAATGTCTCATTTAAAGGTAAAAACAACTAGGTTTCACATTTCAAATTTGAGATAAAGCATGAAATAAGCAAATATTAGGCTAAAATTGGAGTTCATTTTCCTTAATTTCTATAAAATATAAGGTAAATATGCCAAAATATATCGATAGAAATATCAAAACATTGTTTAAATGTTTTTTTAGAATATCATGAATATATCGTAATACACAAACTCCATGTATTTAGAAGTTTAAACTGCGCTGAAAATTAGGAAGCTAAAGTGACACTACTCTATAACTTGTGAGTTATGAAAATTGTTCATTTCTTTCTTGAAAACCTTCCGCCACAAAATATAGTCCTTTACCAATCTCTGTAAACATGTATTTTTTAAACAATTGATTCAGTATTGTTTATTTGGCATTGTAAAAAATAGATATACTACTAGAATTAATATATGATGCAATATTTTCAGACGAGAGTTTATCCAAAATGGCTACCTTAAAAAGGAGCGAACCTCTTAAACCTCTTCGATCTTTTGGATATAATTAAGGGACTGTTATATCTATGTAACACTATTGCTGCTTCAATGAAATCTAATCAGAATTAATTGATAAATGCAATACATAAAATATTAAGCGAAGGTCATATAAATTCCAAGCGGAGCTCATTTCTTTGAGTTAAATTCTTATAAAAGCTTAACCCTATACAAAGCAGCAGCACTTTTCAGAATCTACCAGAAAAGTAGAATTTAATTATAATTTAAAATTTTTATTCAAGTAAATGCAATATTAAAATTTGTTTATGACCTCCATTCGGGAGAATTATCTACACATATGACGTGGCTTTCAATTCAAGGGACCACACTAAGTGTCATACAAAGTAGTATATACTGTACTTTTCCGTTTAATATAACATTTATATCAATATAAAATAACTTTGCATAAATATTTTGTAATAATAGATGCATCGTTTCATGAACGTTTAAATCCGCTAATATTTTCATAGTAAGCCTAAACATTGCTGCGTGTGTGTTTTTATGAACACGCAAAATGCATTGACTGGCAATGGTTAATCAAACTTTCAAACAAAAAACTGTAATTATAAAATCTAGTGTCTGCACATGAATTCAATTTACCCAAAAGAACTTGTTCAGCATTGGAAGGACATGAATCTTTCCCCCATCTTGTGTAAACGATACTGCTGTTTCGTTTTTCTAAAGTACAAGAAACAGTGGGAATTTGTTTATCAATTGCCAATTGAAAGATAAAATATCATAGGTGTAATAAGGATTGTTAAAATAAATCATAATACATTAGAACATGTTGAATTTGAATTTCTACCCTGACTCAATTGAGTATCAGCCACTTGTTTTTCTTTAACTTCCTTTAAGGTTTTCTTAACATCATTAGAAAAGCTTTCGAATTCCCGCCTCAAAGCCTCTACTTGGTATGCTCCTAAAGCAGACGACAGTTGCCCCGTCAGATAGCCTTGCAACATTTCTTTACAACTTTCGTTATTAGTCTCAACACTGACTACGGCGATGACCATCAAAAATATTTGAAACTCCATGGTCTGACTACAATTTAGAAATATACAGTATCTAGACTTGGTGTAAATAATATTTTTTTCTTCAAACTCTAAACGAAGTGCACATTTTTTTCTATTTGTTTGTTTGCAAAATCGTTCCTCGTGTATGTTAAAGGGACATGGCCACGATTAAAGTCAAAACTTATATTTCCGTTTTAAATGTTTACAATGCCTAAGTAAGACATTTCTAATAGTCAACCAAAATTTTTCATTTGTCTTGTTATAAGCGAGATATAGAGCTCACAATTCTCTGTCATGTTAAGAAAGCTTTTGTTTACGTTTTGAAAGCTGAAGTAAAAATACTAATTTTACACCTAAAATGAATGTGATAAATGCTAGATACTATTTATGTATGCTTAAAACGAATTAGAAGAGTGAGAAATCAGGTTCAAAAAGAACTAATACCGATTTATTGAGCCAATGTTAACAAAAAAGGCATGAGACTTGTTTACATGAAAAAGAATTGTGAGCTCTGTTGTTTGCTTCTAACTGAAACTCTATTTCTCGTTGATAAAAAGAAATGCATTTCTTAAGCATTCTAAACAATTAAAATTTTAAAATTGACCCAAATCATGACCCTTCCATTTTGACTCTGATAAGCACCAATGAAATAGTATTTTATCAAGAATTAATCTAATTTTATATTTGTCAAAATGGGTCTGTGATGGAATGATGTCACATCGGTTTTACGCATTTTTTTTCATCGAAATGCTGAAAAAATGTCGCTCTTCTTTTATTCACAAATATCAAAAGAAGCATGTCTCATCAGTTTTTTAAACTAAACTGCGAGTTAGTGTTTAATAATCCCATCATTTTGGCTGAACTTAATTTACAATCCACAAAAAGGAAAGCGCAGTAGGAAATTTAAACCTTATACTCAATGTAAGATAAAATAATTTAAAAAAGTAATCAATAACATTTTAACTGATTAAAAAGGATTACAAAAAATTGGAAGGATTTGTTTAATAATGTTTTTATTTTATTTTTCCTTTAATGTTTTTATATTGTTAGAATTTAAAAAAGGAAACTAAATCAATAACGTATCACCATTAAGAACCAAAGCAATGAAAGAAAATTATATTTAAAAAAAAAGAAAATAACATTATAAACGTGGTGATAAAGATTGACTTACCGCACACTCAATGTGGTTAATATTGTCAATGGGACAAATTTAAATTAATTTGAGGCGTGAAATCCCACACCAGGCACTTCAATTCAACCTACGTCTTCTGACAAGCAATTAAAATGTTATTGTACACATTTTCTACTTTATTTAGTAGGTTTGTGGTTACAAAGTATATGCATTCCCTAATTAAAGAACAAATATAACGTACCATCAAACATTATTGCATTTAGAAGAATTGTACTTTTTTCTACTTTATTTATTTTGTACTATAGGCACAGAGAACGGCTATTTTATGAGTGACTTATCGTCAAATATTTATGTATTAAAAAGCTATAAACATTTTAAAACACTGATTTAACAAACGTTTGTATTTTGGGGTAAGCTGATATTTATATTTTTAGTGTTTCGGTCTTCTTGCGTTGCAAATGTGAATCACGTTTTGGGGTTTTTTTCCTTATCATTATTATAAATTTTTACATAACAGGTATATGTAATGGAACTGCTTTTGATAATAACGCCAAAAACCGAATAGTATGGCTAATGAAATAATTACTAAAACTTTCAAGGCATATCTAATAGGTCAAATTGTCAATGCCCACCTTTCTTAGTACTTAAGATAGTGGTAAAAACTCTATTATCTCATACAGGAGGGCAAATGGTCAAGCAAAGATAATTTAATCGGTTTAAGGCTGTTTTTGCTACATAAATACATAATTCATGGTTGCAAATTTATTTACAAAAAACAATACATTTATAAACATGTTCCACATTTGTGGTCAACAATATTCTTTTGCACATTTTATTCCCTATAATACGCGGATGTGGATTTAAACCATTCTTATTTATCATTAATTGACAGAAATAGTTTGTAATCTGAACACGCATGCAGCTCTTAAGTGGGTGGTGTTTCATTATTATGATTACTAGAGCGTCCAAACAGACGAATATATTTTTAATCTGAGATTGACTATTTTAATGTATATTTATAAAATTACGCGTCGCAATATCAATGTGCATACTATTAATAAAGAGATTTTTAAAAAAATCGATATCAAAAAACCTCAATCCGAAAGTCGGTCGTTCTGATACGCTACCGCCTTCGAGAGCGGTAGCGTATCAGAACGGTTGATTTTAATCCGATTGCAATAAACTTATCACATCAATCTTTTTTACTTTTATTTATTTATTTTTTCAAACATTGCTAAATCGTTTTAAATGCGACATAAATCATACCTTATTATTCAAGGTGTTAGCCTCGTGGTTACGATCTATTTCCTCAAATGTTGATACTTATAGTTAACTTATAGAACACCGTTGATTTAAAATTTATCTTCTTTAATTGGTGGATAAATGAGTAATAGAAATATTTTTTTTCTACTGTTGCAACAATTAACATCCTATTTAACAGGTAGCACCCAAAACTCTCTCTCTCTCTCTCTCTCTCTCTCTCACACACACACACTCACACCCATACACACATACACAGAGCTCTGATTTAAGGTAGATTTTAAATACATGGAGTTAATAACTAAAATGCAATGCATAGCTTTTTTTAATTCTTATTTTGTGTTTTACTAGAAAAGAAATAGATTGTTTTGTTTTCCAATTTCCGTTATAAAAGATTGTGCATTATAAAAACTTAACAACAATCACTAAAACTCCTTAAAAAAAGCATGTATTCTAAAAAAGAATTCTTATGAATTATGCCTCCTGTATAAACCAGCATACTTTCTGTGGTAACTTTATGCCAGTTGTACGCACAGAGACTTTCGTTAACTTGTCTAATGAAAACAGGTACATGTCAACATGTAAAGCTTTTAACACTCATACTACACAAATCACTTGCAAAAAAAAAGTGCAACGACCTTTATGAGATCGAAACAAACAACATTTCCATCGACAGCCATATCAAACTCCTCACCGTTTTTGAGTTATAAAGCAAACACTTTTAGAGTCTATTGGCCCTTAAATGACGGAATCAGCCCTTTTTTATTTGTGTCAAATGAAACCCCTTGATATTTTGCACAACTTTTATTCTACATGTCTTAACAAACCATTGATCGTTTTAGAGATTAAAAGGAATATATGTCTAAATTGTTGCACTTTTTGGAATCCTGTTTTTGATTCCCTACCTTTTCCTAAATAAAAAACGTAATCCAAAAACAAAAACCGATGTGCACAACTACAATGTCTCTTTTATTCAAATTTGTTGGAATCCTTTTCCCCGCTATCATAGTCCCGGAGCCTTTGTCTGGAAATCAAAGGCCGTGAAAGTTTTTAAAAGGAGAATAACTCGTTAACGGAAAAGGATTTCCACAATTTATGAATTGATTAAGATAGTGTATTGTAAAGTCTATTAGTTCGCGTCTAGCAAGGAAAAAAAAGGAAAATAAGAATAATTTTAACAAGCACAATAATAGTAAGGTCTTCCGTTGGCACGGAGGACCTTAAATACGATTTCAGCTTTAATGAAAGTAATTTTCCAGAACGGGTGCCAAGGAACGGGATTGGACTATCTAACGTCATGACAGAAAGTGAAGGGGGTGTTAAGCATTGGGCAAATACTTTATTATTTTACTTTTGCTTAAAATATGCAAACAAATATATACATACCGTATAATAGCGCTTTTTTTCATTTCATCCATTTATAACACGACAGATTGGAACAGAAAATAGTTTTGCTATTATATCGTGCAGGACCAGAATTAAATTATGTCCAAGCACACCAAGAAGAAAGTCTATACACCTTGAACATCTATAGGACAGTTCATTACAAAAACAAAAAAACCATAAGTCTTTTGTGACTTTACAAACTAAGATGAGCAAAATCGTGATCAAGTGATTAAAAAGACTCACAGAGCCAGAAGAAAGCTGTAAGAAAAAGGAAAACCGTAAAACTGAAGCAGTTCATAGTAATAGCAGCTACATTTTAAATGATAAAAGTGCAAGCAAGATATATTGATTATATGATATGGTAGCCATCTTACAGATCTCAGGGACATGCTACAAACCAAGACAAACCGAATTAAAAGCGTTGTGTGTGGTAGAGAAGGACATTTTGCCCAAGATCTGCCACGACATCCGACAAGTCACAAGACAAAGTGACAGTCACACACTCATTGAGGTATGCACTGGAATTCGTCATCGATAGAGATTCAATAGCTTATATCATCGAAAAGCATTTTGGAAAGTCCTAAATAATAAAAAAAAAAAAGCTTAAATAATTTTTCCAAAAAGTGCATGTAGTTGTACATTACCGCTCAAAATACTTTAAACATTTAGACACATGCACGAACTGATCGAAGAAACACGCACCAGTAGCGGAAAAGAATTACATTACTATTTTGTTGAATGGAAATGACCAGCAATGTTAGGCAAAGGCACTGCTTTGGCTGTCGGAATTCTTGAACTTTGTGTAAACGTGTAAAAATTGTGGTAATCATGTTTCTGACAAAACACAATAATTTAATAATTGTGGAGCAAGGAAATGGATTACCTCCATCAACCTTTCACTGAGAGTGTTAAATTGATAAAATCTCATGATAGAAATAAACAAACTGGTTACAGACCTCATTTTTAAGTTTCAAAAGGCTTTTAAAATCAAACAACAATTAATTTTTTTCAAGTTGAAAATGTCAACCGTGCATTAAGACAGTTTTTTAACGTTTTAGGACTTTGACTAAAATATAAACGTTGTTTCCATCTGCAAGAAATGTTATCTTGAACGAAACCGTGACTAAGAATTTAAAATAAAATGTGTCTCTCCGGCGTTTTTGACAGTATCCTTTATTAAGAAAAAATCCCATATTTGTAATATTAATATTTTGTGAATTATAATTGTTAAATCCTGCAAATGGGGTATTGTAGCTTACCGATTTACATGTCTTCAGGGAGATAACTCTGTGTATGTGTATTTATTTTTGACGAGAGTAAGAGTCATGGTTCGTTGATGTTTCGGAGGGGTGTTCATCCAGTGTTTCGACGGTGTAGGCACGGATATAATACAACGATGGATGAAAGAGTGCGTGCAAGTCCCAGCTCAATTTTAGGAAATGAAAGGTCCGTCTGGTTCTGAACCTTCAAATGTAGCCAGTTTTGACATTAACTGTGGCATAAAGTATGCAACTGCATCAAAATTGAAATTGCTGATGAGGAATATGTTAACTTATTATCTTCGATTAACAAAACAAAACTGACCAAAATGAAAAGATAAAGTATTTCTTGCTTCAAAATGGCAGTTTTACCTTATCGTTTACATACACAGTAAGGATGCCTGACAAGGCAATATATCTATGCTTCAGCTCCTTAGTTTTAGTCAAACTTGGTCCAGTCAGCGATCCTGATCTTACTTTATTTAATTGGTAAACTACTCCCTACTTACAATTTTCATCTTGGCTAAATAAGTTACATTTATTTTGCAAGAAAGCAAAACTAACCTGTCCAACCATTTCCCCTTGCTATACTTGAAAAAAGGTAATATAAAGTAATTGATCTAAAAAAAACCCACAAGTAACAGTGCATTTAAATGCCTATCGTTGTCGAAGCACCATAATTATCTGCGTGCATTACGGTGTCTAATTTAACAAAGGTACCTTGCTGAATATCGTTATTGTACTTTAAATGCACATTTGACATGTTTAATCAGATATGTTGTGTTTGTCATACAATAAAGAACCCCTGAAAAAAAAGATATTTATCAGAATTTACACATGTACCATTTTCGTGTTATCAAATCTTTTTGTAAAATTTGACCGTTTTTATTTGTATTTGAAAAGAGCTTTAATATCTTCTTCTGCACAATTAATTCCGATTAACTTTGTTTTCGTTAAAAGCATAAAAATCAATCATGCTTCTTGAAAGTATCTGCCAAAAAACTCAATAGGACTAGATATAAAAAAAAAACCATATTTAATTTTGTATGGTTGTGACATATTATTAAACTTAATTTAAACAAGTTAAATGCTTTTGACAAGAACGACATGAATTCACGTGATGAAAAAATACTGTTTTTCGATAGTCTTTAAGACTTCAAGAATTTTAATGATTTTGAAATACCCCAAACATTCAACAACAAAAAAAATGCTCAATATCCATACCCCTACGATTACATGCCAGTCGTTATCAAATGATCACGGATACATGCGTGTGGTACGGTCTCAAATAATAACAAAGGCACTGATGGAGGTTGTAATTGTAAATAACTGCAAATATTACTTGTTTACCGAGAAACTCACGGATCTTTTGTGTTTTGTGACATAGTCTATTCTCTGAAGAAAAAAAACTGCAGTCGTTATCAAATGATCACGGATATATGCGTGTGGTACGGTCTCAAATAATAACAAAGGCACTGATGGAGGTTGTAATTGTAAATAACTGCAAATATTACTTGTTTACCGAGAAATTCACGGATCTTTTGTGTTTTGTGACATAGTCTATTCTCTGAAGAAAAAAAACTGCTGCAACCATTTCAAGAATTCAAACGATTAAAATAAGGTTAATCATAATGATTTGTTTTTTAACTGACTTCCAAACAATGACAAATCCTGTCGTTTTTAGGATTAAGTTATGTAAACATTAAATGTTATTTTAAAATCGGTGGAAATGCTTTAAATTTTATGTTTGGCATTGAAACCTTTTTGTTTTTGCTTGACGAATAAAAAAAAAAGTATAAAAATGTCTTTTACACACGGTTAGTGCGCATCCAAACTACTAAATCGGAATAGTAAAATTGATGATGAACAGTGTATTTTGTTTTTACTTTTTATTATCTTTTTAAATAAATTATCAGAAATCAATTTTAATGACACCCATCAATTTGTTAACAAGTAGATAAATAAAAAAAATATCTAAATTCGTTTTTTCTTTTTTATTTTTACGTTTTAAAGTTTATATGAATACTGACTTTATCGTCAAGTTAGAAAATGTAATTCATAATTACAATCATAATTTGTGTAATTATTTGTTGAAATATATATTGCATTAAATTAAGTCTTAATTTGATTTTTGAGATGCTGGGGCACATGTGTCTTTAACAAATCCTTTAGAGAAAATTAATGTTGATCTTCGTACTTTTTATTGCCTTTTACCCAGCCCCGTTATGCAATGGTGTTAATAAATCAATTGAGAAATTATAAGGTAAGTCAATGAATTATGTGATGAGGCCTATACCTGATATACATCATTTGCTTTGAACGTGAAAAAGTATCGTTTCCTCGATAGTCTTTCTTACCTGTATTCATGAAGCAATGCAGAGTTATCGTTTATAAAATGCAGAAAAATCTACGTTGTTTCGCTTGAAAGATTATCTATTGAAACTTACTACCCTGTGTTCAGATACCAGTCATTGTTAAAGCACCTCGCTTATATGTGTGCAAGCGGCTATGTGTCACATTACACCAAAAGTGCCTTGATAGGGATGGTTGTTGAACTGCTTACATTACTGGTTCACCCAGATATTCATGAATACTTGCATTTTAGGACATACCCTAGGATCGCTGAAAAAAAACAGGTATTCATAAGAATTTGTTAATATTTTACAGTTTTTATCTTTGACCATTTTGAAAATCTGATTGCAATGATGGAAACAAAGAGACTGCAAAAATGTATCAAATATGGACGATGTAATTTTGTTCTTGTATTTATTTTGTTTTAAAACTAAATTCTAAACAACGCTTTAGTTTGCCTTTCCAAAGCACAAGAACATGAAAATCCTTTTTTCCAGAGTATTGAACATTCATTTGAAGAAATCAGTGATCTTTAATGTAATTTAAAAATTAAATATAACATACGCTCATTGTGTAGTTAATCAGTAAAGGAATCTTAACAGATTAAAAAAAGGAGTCAATTTCATGATGTATTGTTTAACACTAAGTGATATAAAGCTTAAATTTTGCATATAAATATGGTTAAGCCCATTCTTTGCAAAAAAAAATGGGGATTTTTAAGTTGAAACAGATGAAGAAGAGTGACCCAAAGCTCTATTTATCTTATCAGCGGTGTTAATGAATGTATAGAATGGACCTTTCTTGGTTTAACAATGGTATGGTGAGAAAAAAATATAGTTATTTGCCCTTCATTAAATATCAAGGCAGGTGTTAAGGAGCTGATGTCAATCTGGACCTTAATAATATCATGTTAAAGATTATATAGAAGATTTATTTAATGGTACAGCAGAATCCTTTATATTTTTTAGATATATAAAATGTTGCTAAGAATATTTGAACATTGGATACATCGATACAATGCAATTTTGCAAAGAGTCGAATTAGGTCAATTTAGCACCAAACACATCTAACGCTTCTAAGACTTCCACTTTAGTAGGCTACTTGCTAATGCCAAGATAAAACCTCAAGGAATATCGTATAAAGACAACATTTATATCTACTTTCGTCTTCTTTTAATTATTATACCATGATGGGAATGGGTATATGTAAGGTTCATGTAAAAATACTAACTTGGAACCTAGTGCTGGTTTATATTTATAATGTCGTTTTTGGAATGATTTAAGCTTATATAACTATGAGCATAAACTACTTTTATTTTCACTTCTTTAAGAATACAATTTTTTATGTGTAGTTCTTAGTGGAAGTGATTAACTCAACAGAGATTGTATACTTCCATCAGATGCAGGCAGTTAAGGCCTCGACTTTAACTTCAGATAGATGTTTTAGAATTTTCAAGTTTCCTTAGTTATTAACTTATAATTGTTAGAACTTTGCCACATTTATTGCATGTTCGTATGATCTAAATTAGACAATAGATACTAATAGTCTCCTTTTAAAGGAGAATTTTTTAGATTGGCACTGTTATTGTTTGTCCCAAGTTATTGCTTCCGTCAATTTTTGATGATTTTTATTAAAAATACACATACCTGTGAAAGAAATACAATTGAAATCGATGAAAGGGAATATATCCAAGATATCTTCATTGAACAATTATCCCTTTTCACTCATAAAATTTCACAGGAACGAAAACAATTTTCTTACGGAGATTTGTAATGGGAAATGTTTACATCTTTTCTCCTTTCGGAATACACTCGGAATACATCGCGCAATTTTTTAACATTATCATCCGGGCTTTTTAATGGCTGATCCAATGCAAAATCTCCGTAGACTTTCAATTTTTGGATGTGTATTGAAACCTGAAGCGGTAGAGGGGGCGTTTCAAAACAGATAATCTGGACATTTAATATTAGTGGATGAATGTAGTTTGAGCACAAAGGTATTTACTATTATTTAAGTATCAAGCAAAAAGTGGTGGAAGCAAAAACTCGGGACCGAGTATAGTAAAGAAAGATCCAAAGACAATCCTATTAGAACTTCAGAGGATGACCTTGCGGGATTCATAAGGGGGTGGAAGGGGGGTGGGGCATTTCACCAAATATATCATCTGTATAACAGGAACATTTTTGGATAAAAACTAAGATTTAAAATATTTGGCAACTTCTTTTTGTCAATACTGTCATTTTTCCATTCCTTAAAGTAGGGGATATTGTATTGACTAACTAAGTGCAAATATTCTCATTCTAAACTTGGAGTATATTATGCAAGATTGGAGAACAACCAGCTAACTATTGCAATAATGTTTTCCAAAAAGAATCAAATAGGGAACGGGATAACATAAGTGCTTCATTGTTATGACTTCTTTCTTTTCAGTTATGTATATGCAAAAGATTGCAGGTCAGATTTAATTGTCAGGTCATTTGTTCTGTCATATTATTATTGCAGTACTGTAAAAACATTTTTAGCAGAAAACAAAATTGAAAATTTCTCTGTTTAGCTAGAAGTTCATTTTTGTTTCAGCCTAATTTCATAACATGGTAATAAGCATCGAATGTTATATCTATAATACTTTTTTATAAATACATTTTTGTATTGAGAACAAATTTTACTCATGATACTCAACTTTCTAACTTTCTAACAAACTGAGTTAGACAACTTATTAATAAACCCTAAGTTAACAGAATTCCACAAGAGGGATTTCTAATAGTCAACCAACACGTTAATATCAGTCGTGGACTTATGAACATGATACAGAAATCACAATTCAAACTAAGGTCATAATTTAGTTAACATTTTGAATGTTGAAAAGAAAAAAAATCAAGTTTAAGACCTCAAATGATTGTAACAAATGGTAGACATTGTTTACCTATATTCAAAATGAATAAGCACTTGGGTTAATCCTTTGAAAAAAACATCATTTTGCTGCAGTTTAGGATTAGGTAGTTGCGGCTATTTTTTTTTTAAAAAGACAAACAAATTCCACTCGATTAGGATACGTACATTTACTCTCTCGCACTTCAGAGCGTTTTTTTTTTCTTATGAAGATATTAAAATTGCAGGAATGTATAAATTAAGAAATTTTTTAACAATTATACTGTCACACTCACACATATTTCATATCTTTGTTAATTATAGTGTTTGGCTTTACACATGTATGGTTCATTAATTTGATTGTTTCAAAAGATATGATGGTAAAAAAGTGAAATAATCTAGATCTCTTTGGGGACGGAATTCTGTTAACTCCAGGTGGTTAAAACATATTTGAGGTATCATTGTTGGACAAAATGTTAAAACCAATCAATATTGCTGGTATCCAGTGTCAGTCTTGTAGAAAATGTTACAAAAAATCTGGGCATTGGTTTCAAAACATATTTGATGAGGTTTTCCTTAAAACTTAGGTGCAAAAGTCTGACTTGTGGTATGATAGCTGCAAAGAAAAAAACCCAGAATCTGTGTCTTACTGAGGGTTAAAAAAACAAACATAGCAAATACACAAAATGTTCTTACAAATCATTGTCATCCAAGGTTCAATGGCAATAATGCAACACAACGTGGAAACATTTCAAAACCAATAGCCAAACAAATCTTTGAAAAGAAGTTTGATTTTGAAGTGAAAGCTGTAGCACTGTTAAAAATAAAGAATAACCTTTTTTTCTGTATGCATGTCCGAATGGCATAAGTAATGATATGCTTTTAGAAATATAAAGTCCAATGAAACCAATCGATATTGACTATTAAACAAAAAAAGTTAAGACATTTGCAAAGAAAATGTTGCAACTGCTGTAAATAAATAAGGCAGAAAGAAGTATAACACAAATTTAAATGCGACTAATTGTACAAAAGAAATCAATGTACAGATATTTTACAAAGTTTGCAAAAAATGGGATTCAGTGTGCATTGATGTACAATACGAGATATGTAATTTATTTTTAATAAAGATGCTTTCTAACTCATAAAAATGGGGTAATGTTAAGTCCAACATGTTAACTGATTAGCTCTCAAACTATGTGAAACCACTGTCAGCCATAACTTCATCATTTGCATTCAAGTTTCTGTAAAACATTAGTGATGAATGAGGTATGTCCAATGCACGATGCTTTATCAATATATGCAAAATAGTAGTGTTGGCCAACATCGAGTCGACATTGTGATAAAATCGTAAAGTATGTGCAGAGAGAGAGAGAGAGAGAGAGAGAGAGAGAGAGAGAGAGAGAGAGAGAGCAATTATAGTATGCTACTCTAATTTAAGACTACTCATCACAATATTAGTTCCACCCTTAGTGCATATAAATGAATCTTCTCTTCAATCAAGGGCATCTAAATCTAAATTTCAGATAATTGCAGAGCAGTTAGAGTAGGAAAACAATGGATTAATCTATTGTAACGCAGCAGTTTAAAACCATTATGACAATAATTTTCTAATGGAAATTAAACAACCTCTATAAAAAAATGACTTGAACTAAAATAAAGCGAAGGATAAACGCACCGAGAGTGACCAAAAAGGGCCCAAAATAGGGCGTTAAGTGCAGTAATCCTTTACTTAATTGGTTTGTATGCAGGGGACACATGGTTCTGAATCTTGAGAAGTTTGAAACATTTTAGAATAAAACATACAACTTACATATAGCACTACAATATATACTAATATAGAATAGCGAGGGACGTTCTCAAAATATCCTGAAAAATTCCCATTTTTCACATGTTTACGGCTCCAGCTCCGCGCTTCAGTCTCAAGAAAATGCTATAAACTACCATATGATTTATATGTTAATATTTCCAATGCAAATAATCACCAATAAATGGGGGGGGGGGGGGGTCAGTCATCTTATTTTCGAATAAAGTTTCGTATCTGAACCCACACCGTTTTTCAAACACAAGACCGGAAATAAAAATGTTGGCCGTAGTTTTGCAGTTTCATTTCATATCTAATGAAAAGGGATACCAGTACTAAATTGTCAAATATCAATGAATTGGACGTGAACTACTCTATCCACAAAATAAATTAAATCTGATAAGTATTTTAGCAATTCATATTATTTAAATAACCAGGCAAACCTCAGGTTCTCACTTAATTTCAAAATTTCGACCGATTCGGTTATCCGAAACTAACCCCTGCCACCTATAAATAATCAGCCACACGTGATTTATAGCCATTTTCCAAACGACATCCATTCGTATGCGGTCTGGAAAAACAAATTATTTTTACCTCCAAATGGAGCTGTATAATATTAAAGTACCGTAAGTAACACTTAATAGAACCAACCTGCTTATGTAATGACCATATCATTTTTTCGGATTTAATAGTGGAAATACAAAAATGGGCGTTGACCTTTTTCTGATTAAAGAGATTCCCAATGAAAAAGATTAGGATCATTTAGTAGGGATTATTATGTTAATTGAAAATACCTTTCATGTGACGGATGTTTGCTTTGTTTTCATTATAAATGCTTTTTGTTTACATTAGTTATGTCCACTAGATAGGCGAGAGACGTGAAATTTTGGTGTGTTTATGTTAAATTTCTATTTTTAATACCGTCTACGTATTACAAAATTTAACCAATCAGCTTGAATCTGGGAGACCACATCGTTATTGGTATTTGTTCAACTAGAGGAGAAAACCAAGTTGAAGTTCAAGTTGAAATTGAAATAAAACATTTCTCGAAATCAAAGTCTGTTATTTTCAACCTTTATCTAGTACTTGGCATATTATTGTTTTGAGGTTTTGTATGTTTTACTATTGGGGTCAGCATTTTGGATAATATGTTGCAAGATATTTTACATTTTTGTTTTCTAAGCAATGCTGACTCCCTAGATGATGTATATATTTTTTTCTTCTCTTCATTTACTTCAATAGATAATGTTTCTTAATTTCATTTCTAAAGCTAAAGCGATTAATTGTAATACAGGAAAATTTATAGTGGTTTTTGTTTGTGTCAGGATTATTTGGTTGCACAAGTCCTGAAAGCTGAAGTTTATGTGAAAAACTTTTAATTGTTCAGTTATTTTTTTCATTTTCAAAAACATAGGTCAATGTCCTTTTTTATGTTGAAAGTCATTGAATCTTTTTGAAAAAAAACCTTTAAATTTTTAAACTATAATTGAGACTTTTTTGATTGTAAAAAAATTATAAAAAAAAAAAAAAAGAAATACAAATTATGAATGACAGTGACACTAAAAATGTACAAAGCATTTCGTTTTCAATTACATTTTTTAAAATCTAAAATCCGCTCTTCCTTTATCAGATCCTGATCTTTTTTGGATTCAATTAAATAAAAAAAAATGAATGATAACATCAAAACATTTGTAGCATTTAACTACTTATATTGGCCTGATTCTGATGGAATACAATGTGAGGTCATTTATCAAAATTTTGAGATATGGTGCCTTTTATTGTTTTGATTCACTTTCAATATATTTGCATTGCGTGCCATACGATAATACTAATTAAAAAGTGAGATAAAACAAAAAATATGCAAAATTATATTGAATAACAAATTGAATCTTAACTTATAGAAAAATGGTTAAAATAAAACGTTCATCGATATATCAAGCTAAGTTTAAGATAAACAAAAATAATTTTAAGCTATCTTATCAATTTTCACTCAATTCTTGATTTGTATTAGAAATGCATTCCTTAGCATTACAACAATAATTTCTATTCTGTGTAAGTTCAATGGTATTATGCCACCTTAATAAATAATAAGCAAAATTAATGACAATTGCATTTGATCTAGCATTAATCTGACTTCCAATGTCTGTAATTTTACCTTTTTGCATTCCTTCTTATTATATTTTTACAGTGATGGTATACCCTGGAAGCTGAGATTTCATTGTAGATCAGCTTTAAGCTCCTATATTAAATTGCAAGTGTCTTTTATTCTCATTTTAAAATTATTTTTTCTTATATTTGCTTTCTACGTTAAAAAAATCAATTATATATATTTTGTCTTTAGGTAAAAATTGTTTAAAAAGTTTCATAAAAATAAAATAAAAGGTGCAAATTCATTTTCTAACATTTTGACAATGAATGTAATAGTTTGCTATTTTAACATTGATTCATTTAATTTCTATATTTTCTTTATTATATACTACAGTAACTTTACCTATGGGTATGATAACCGTAATACAGTTCAAGGGTAAGTTGTTGTAATGTCTTATATGCTATACAATTTTCTTTGAAATTACAATCTTTTTTAAAATGATATTTTAATTAAGATATGAAAAATGGTGGTGTTGACACTGATTATCATCAAAATCAAAATAAAATTTATGTATTACTTTATACATTGTTATTTGTACATGTGTATCTCATTAAAAAACCTTGCTATTAGTATGTAAGAAAATTACTATTAGATAAAATGAATGGATTACTTTATATCTGAAAATGAGGACTATATATCTTCAATATTAAGTCATTGTGTGTTGCTTTAAAAAAATCTAATGACTCTCAGATGTACATGCGAGTAGTTTTTTTTTTTATCAATATCATTTTTTTGATTAGTCAACTTGTTTATGTAATAAAGTATAGAGCATTACTATTGATTGAAATCATTTACATTTTTTTCATCATTTTTAATTCAAATAAAGCCTTAATCAAACTAATTTGGTTCCCTTATTTCCGAATTATCAAACATTAAATGACTCGACAGAACATAAGAGAGTCTTGTTTTTTAAACTGTTCATTAATCTTACGTTTGTGGTATGAATGTTAATATGTTATTATCTTTAATGCTAGAATTATTAAAACGGAAGTGCATTTTTTCGGTAATAAGTAACAATCTGTTCTTGTTTATAAAGCTTTTTTTCTTTAAAAGCTTGTAAGTTGTTAAAACTTGTTTCTGATCCTTTTGTTCAATCAATAAAATATGTTCAAAACAAAGCTTTTTCAAAACATATTTTTAATTGTTCTTAGGAAATTGTATCAAAACATTTGGTTTTTTTTTTTACCTGTAGCCCTGAAATAAAATGTTCCATTTGTAGCTTTCTTTTAACTCTACGACTGACACTTAAATTTTCAAATTATCATTAAAATGCAATACTGAGGCATTATAAACAAAAGAACTCTGTGTAAATTTATTTACGAACACAGTGGTAGTATGTAACCAGAATACACGATAAGCAAAAGAAATGAAAATCATAATTCTGACAAGCATTAGGCTTTAGTACTATGTCCGTTTGCTTTACTTTTTTGATATAGTTACATGTATACATTTGTATTCCTTTTTTTTAACAGTCAGTCCTGGAAGATGAAAACTCCGGGAATTACTATAAATTTTATATATTTAAAAAGGCAAGTGTTTTCTTGAAATTTTTAAAATGAGTTTTTTTTAGTATTTGCTTTTTTACGTTTAGAAGAAAAACAAATGATGATTTAGAAAAGGGGTCCAATTAAATATATATTGACTTTAGATTGTGTGTTTTGTTTTTAGCTACGAGCAATTGAAAAGAAAAATATTTGTTAAAGAAAAATAGGAAAAAGGAAAAAAAAATGCAAAGTAATTGTTTAATTCTTTGTTACAAAAAGTGAAAAGATTTTGTAGTAGAATATTTATCAAATATATTACCTTTTCCTTTATTATACACTACAGATTGAAAGGATTGGGATACGATCAGGCGTCGTACAGGACATTATTTGGGACTATAAAGTTCCATAAATTACGAGGGTAAGTTGTTGTTTGGACTGTTATTTAAATTTACAATTTTTTTTTGAATACCATAGTTTTAATTTATATTCGAATTAAAAATCCATAGCCTACAGGTGGTGTATGATACTGAATAGCAATAAAATTAAATTAAGACTTAAGTATAACTTAAAATGTTTTGTTATCTGTATATGTGTATCTGCTTAAAGGCCGGGGCCCAGGTATAAATATCAGCCAATCACAAAATGAATGGGAAATTCAATTTTCTTTGCAGCTTTCAGTTCAGAGAGAATATTTTCAAATTAATAGCATTATTCATGAATAAAAAATTCTAATTTTTGTTGTGGAAGTAGCTACCAAGGCAGCTATCAATTGACGTCAAAGTTTTTACAAACAAAAAATTATTAAAAGAGTATTCATCTTATAAAGTTCTGAAGCAGCTCAAAATTTTGAATTCTAAACTAGTGATTGACATTGGAGGCGGAGATTACCAATGTTTTGTTTACACAGGAAGTGACTGTAGCCATGTGCTCTGTAGATTACTCATCACAACATGAGAAATGAATCTGCAAAAATCTTTAACCTTGGCATTGATTAAAAATTAATCGATCACATGAATAACACTGTTGGTGTGATAATTATTGAAATTTATTAAAAACCTAAAGTTAAAATTATCACATTGCTTTTAGTTCCACATAAGAATCTTCATGAGTTCGCAATAAAGATGCATAATGTCCAATCTTTGGTAGATAATTGTCAAAAATGCGAGTAAATTCATATGCAAAACTTCCTTTTTTATGTTTGATATCTCCCAAAAATTCCTGTGTCGAAATTTAAATCAAGCTTCTGTCCTTCCAATGGTGTGAGCTACTTTACTCGATCTGCACATTCCACTAGCCACCATAGTTTTGTATGTGATGTACGAAATAACACAAGCAATGCTGACATTCTTCAATCTTCAGTCTCCCAAACCTGACTTATCAAAAAGTCATCAAAATGTGGGTCACTGTCCTAAGAACTTTGTAATAAACCCTTTACTGTTTTTCTCAACAGGAACTTCATCAAAATCCCAACTCAGTGTGTCAAAAGCTAAAAAAAGTTTCTCCACGACATTTAGTTACTCCCAAAGCTGGAATATTCATTTCTCCTTGCTTATTGTGATGTCCTTCCATTTCCCTCCAATTTCACTCTAGTTCCCACCAGAGGATGATTAATATGGGGTAAATAGGGGTATATGAATATATGTTTGCTTGTAAAAGCAAATGAAAGTTTTATAAACGTTGTATTTGAGTTCTCAACAACCAGCTGTTAATTAGTGTTCATATTTTCTTCTCACATTGTAATGACAATCCACTGGGATTTTAATCAGTTGAATGAAAAATATCCCTAGAGAACCTCTGATTATTCTTTGTAAGTGGGGGAACTGATAAATGTTACTTGGATCAAGTTTCATGCTTGAAACCATTATTGTTTCAGGGATGCCATATATCAGTATTGAAATTTTATCATCTTCACACATATATGTTACAAAACAACATAAATAAAATTATAAACTGATCAAAATCCCTCTATATGAAAATTTATACAGCCCCTCTTAATAGATTGGGTTTTCCCCAGTATATAAACAAAGCGGACTGGGCCACATGCAATGTTTACTCTTATCAGCATCACCGACAGTGGCTATTTGCAACTTTAATAGCCCCGCTTTGTACACATAAATAGCCCCGCCTTTTTGCCCTTATAGGCTTAATTGTCTACCAGGTGGCAGAAAATCTAGGTCGACCCCGGCCTTTAACTTGCAATTCCTAAGTAACTTTTCTCATCACCGTAAATAAAAGTATTTTGTACACATAAATATAAACATACTCATGTGATATGCAAATTAAACGTCTTGTGGAAGATTTTGTCAGTATTAAGCCTAAAATTGTCCTCGCAAAATGCCCTCAGAGGGGAAATAGAATTTGTTGGTGGGTATTTTTCTTGTTTTTTTTTTAACTAAAAGTGAAATTAAGAAATTACTAAACTCTTAATTTGCATAATTAATTATTATTGAATTAAAAATATCAAATCGAACACAACCATATAAGAAAAAGATGGATAGTTTTGCTCGTTATCATACTACTGAGTTATACTATTGAATGTTTTAAATGAAACACTGTGTTGAAGTGAAATTATTCTCAGATGCTAAGACAATACATAGTCCGCAGTGGGGTCCTCCTACACGATTCTTATGTAAGTAAGACAAAACAGATTTGTTACAAAAGATAATTTTGTTTTGGGAGAAGTAGGAACTGAATGAAACGTATGAGATAAATGTAGATGTTTAAAATTTGAGATATTTCATAATCGTTACTTGTAGTGAGCAATCAAACATTATGAATATGAGATCATTTCATTATGGATTAAAAAAAAACCATAAACTTAAACTATAGTATATCGTATGAACATGAAATAACTTTGCTTTTATTACTTGTGCTGGGCTCTTTGTCCTAAAGAAACCAAAGTCAAACAATTTTGACTTCTTAAAGCTCTTGAAACTCTATTATAAATGCTGGGTTTCTTTTCTGAAACAGTTACTATAAATCATTTTGATTGTTACGGAAAAACTTTGGAATGCGACAAAATTATTGTTAGATAAAATGAAATGAATAGTTTTTGTCTGAAAATTGGACCTTTCTTCAACATTAATTCCTTATGCTTTATCATTTTTAATGTTTTCAGATTTATGGATCTATTAAATTATCCCATTAACAGGCAAGTGTTTTCTTATTAAATTCATGTTTGTGGTTAGTCAAAATGTTGATGAAATAAAATACAGAATAGTTCAAATTCTGATTATCTAGATTAATAACATTATATCATATTTACCTTTTTTTGCCTTCAAGAACCCCAACCGTAATTTTAATTTTTAAATGATATATTTCCAAATTATGTTACACTATTCGAATGTTACAATAAAAAAAAAGATTTTAAACTGTTCATTAGTCAAACATTCTTGGGAAAAAATGTAAGTTATTGTATTTATGGCTAGAACTATTAAAATGAAAATGAATTTTTTGGTAATAAGTTACAATCGTTTTGTTTATAAAGCTTTTTCAAAACTTATATTTTTGATTGTTCTAAGGAAACTGTATTATATGCTTATTTTTTACATGGAGCCCTGATGGTTAAGTCATTTAATATTCTTCATGAGTCAAGGTCAAGATCTTTTGGAGTCATCTATCTATATGTCATTTGTAAATGAAAACCTTTATTCTAAATCTGGTTTCCAGCAACAGTAAGGCCAGATATGGTCATTATATTTGTAGATGGTTTTTACAATTTTTTAAAGATAAAAAACGTTGGCAAATTTTTAAACCGATGAAATTTGCTACGATTTGAGTGATTTCACACTCATTGCATTGTCTGTAATGAAAAATGCAAAATCGAAGTTTTTTTGAAAAAAAATTATAATAGATGCCTCCCAAGTGGAAACACAGACATTGCAAATTTGTCTTCATTGTATACAAAAAATGCATATTCGAGTTCCTTCCTGTCTTGGTCACTAGAACTTTTCTTTTAAAATTTTATATAATTTTTTGCTCACCTGAGCTGATAGATCAAATAAGCTTTTCTGACCACATTTTATCTGTCATCCGTCTGTCCGTCTGTCCGTAAACTTTTCACATTTCCAACATCTTCTCAAAAATTACTGGACCAATTTCAACCAAACTTGGCACAAATCATTCTTTGGCTAATGAGATTCAAAGTTGTTAAAATTAAGGGCCACACCCTTTTTTCAAGGGGGAGATAATTAGAAATTAAATAAAAATTTGAGAAATTTCCAAAAATCTTCTTCTCTAGAACCATTAAGCCAGGAAAACTGAAACTTGCGTGGAGGCATTCTCAGGTAGTGTAGATTCAAAGTTGTGAAAATTATGTACCCAGGGGTAGGAAGGGCCACAATGGGGGTCGATGTTTTACATAGGAATAAATAGAAAAAATCTTTAAAAATCTTTGTCTCAAAAACTAATCAGCCAGAAAAATCTTCTCAAAAACTAATCAGCCAGAAAAGCTGACACTTGAGTGTAAGCATCCTCAGATAGTGTAGATTCAAAGTTGTGAAAATCATGACCCCCGGAGTAAGGTGGGGCCACCATGGGGGGTCGAAGTTTAACATACGAATGTATAGAGTAAATCTTTCAATTTTTTTTTTCTCAAAAACGAATCAGCCAGGAAAGCTGAAACTTGTGTGTAAGCATACTCAGGTAGTGTAAATTCAAAGTTGTGAAAATCAAGACCCCCTCCCGTGTAGGGTAGGGCGACAATGGAGGGGGGGGTCGACATTTTTCATAGGACTAAAAGAGTAAATTTTTAAAAATCTTCTTCCAAGAAACTAATCAGCCAGGAAAGCCGAAACTTGTATGGAAGCATCCTGAAGTAGTTTAGATTCAACATGTGAAAATGATGACACCCCCGGGGCTAGGGTGGGGCCACAATGGGGGTCAAAGTTTAACTTAGGAATGTATAAAGTAAATCTTGAAAAATCTTCTTCTCAAAAACTAATCAGTCAAGAAAGCTGACATTGTGTGGAAGAACCCTCAGGTAGTGTAAATTTAAAGAAAATCATGACCCCTCAGGGGTGGGGTAGGGCCACAATGGAGAGTCGAAGTTAAACATAAGAATATATAGAGTAAATCTTTAAATATCATCTCATCAGAAACTACACAGCCAGGAAAACTGAAACTTGTGTGGAAGCATGCTCAGGTAGTGTAGCTTCAAAGTTGTGAAAATCATGATCCCTGGGGGTAGGGTGGACAACAATGGAGGGTCGAAGTTTTACATAGGAATATATAGAAAAAAATCTTTAAAAATCTTCTTCTCAGAAACTAATCAGCTAGGAAAGCTGAAACCTATGTGAAAGTAACCTCTAGTGGTGTAGATTCAAAGTTGTGAAAATCATGATCCCTGGGGTAGGGTGCGGCCACATGGAGGGGGAGTGGGATGGGGTGTTCATGTTTAGATAGAAATATATAGAGTAAATCTTTAAAAATCTTTTTCTCAGAAATTAATCAGCCAGGAAAATTGAAACTTGTGTGGAAGTATCTTATATTGGTGTAGATTCATAGTTGTAAAAATCATGATCCCTAGGGATAGGGTGGGGCCACAGGGGGGTGTGAAAGTTTTACATTGGAATATATAGAGTAAACCTTTAAATATCTTTTTCTCAGAAATTAATCAGCCAGGAAAGCTGACACTTCTGTGGAAGAACCCTCAGGTAGTGTTAATTGAAAGAAAATCATGACCCCTCGGGGGTGGGGTGGGTCACAATGGAGGGTCGAAGTTTTACATAAGAATGTATAGAGTAAACCTTAAAATATCATCTCATCAGAAACTAAACTGCCAGGAAAACTGAAACTTGTTTGGAAGCATGCTCAGGTAGTGTAGCTTCAGGTTGTTAAAATCATGATCCCTGGGGTTAGGGTTGGCCACAATGGGGGGCGATCGAAGTTTTACATAGGAATATATAGAGTAAATCTTTAAATATCATCTCATCAGAAACTAATCAGCTAGGAAGGCTGAAACTTGTGTGGAAGCATGCTCATATAGTGTAGATTCAAAGTTGTGAAAATCATGTTCCCTGGGGGTAGGGTGGAGCACAATGGAAGGTCGAAGTTTTACATAGGAATATATAGAGTAAATCTTTAAAAATCTTTTTCTCACAAATTAATCACCCAAGAAAAATGAAACTTGTGTGGAAGTATTTTATAGTGGTCTAAATTTCTAGTTGTAAAAATCATGATCCCTGGGGATAGGGTGGGGCCACATGGGGGTGTGAAAGTTTTACATTGGATTATATATAGAGTAAACCTTTAAAAATCTTTCTCTCAGAAATTAATCAGCCAGGAGAGCTGAAACTTGTGCGGAAGCATCCTTAGGTAGTGTAAATTCAAAGTTGTGAAAATCATGACCTCTGGGGGTAGGGTTGGCCACAATGGGGGGCGATCGAAGTTTTACATAGGAATATATAGAGTAAATCTTTAAATATCATCTCATCAGAAACTAATCAGCTAGGAAAGCTGAAACTTGTGTGGAAGCATTCTCATATAGTGTAGATTCAAAGTTGTGAAAATCATGTTCCCTGGGGGTAGGGTGGAGCACAATGGAGGGTCGAAGTTTTACATAGGAATATATAGAGAAAATCTTTAAACATCTTCTCAAAATCTAATCAGCCAGGAAAGCTGAAACTTGTGTGGACGTATCTTCTAGTGGTGTAGATTCAAAGTTGTGAAAATCATGATCCGTGGGGGTTAGGGTGGGGGCACATGGGGGGGGGGGAGGTGTTCAAGTTTTACATAGGAATATATAGAGTAATTCCTTGAAAATCTTTTTCTCAAAAAACGAATCAGCCTGGAAGGCTGAAACTTGTGTTTAGCATCCTCAGGTAGTGTAGTTTCAATGTTGTGAAAATGATGACACCCCCGGGGTAGGGTTGGGCCACAATGGGGAGTCGGAAGTTTTACATAGGAATATAGGAATATATAGAGTAAATCTTTAAAAATCTTTTTCTCAGAAATTAATCAGCCAGGAAAATTGAAACTTGTGTGGAAGTATCTTATAGTGGTGTAGATTCATAGTTGTAAAAATCATGATCCCTAGGGATAGGGTGGGGCCACATGGGGGTGTGAAAGTTTTACATTGGAATATATAGAGTAAACCTTTAAATATCTTTTTCTCAGAAATTAATCAGCCAGGAAAGCTGACACTTCTGTGGAAGAACCCTCAGGTAGTGTTAATTGAAAGAAAATCATGACCCCTCGGGGGTGGGGTGGGTCACAATGGAGGGTCGAAGTTTTACATAAGAATGTATAGAGTAAACCTTAAAATATCATCTCATCAGAAACTAAACTGCCAGGAAAACTGAAACTTGTTTGGAAGCATGCTCAGGTAGTGTAGCTTCAGGTTGTGAAAATCATGACCTCTGGGGGTAGGGTTGGCCACAATGGGGGGCGATCGAAGTTTTACATAGGAATATATAGAGTAAATCTTTAAATATCATCTCATCAGAAACTAATCAGCTAGGAAAGCTGACACTTGTGTGGAAGCATTCTCATATAGTGTAGATTCAAAGTTGTGAAAATCATGTTCCCTGGGGGTAGGGTGGAGCACAATGGAGGGTCGAAGTTTTACATAGGAATATATAGAGAAAATCTTTAAAAATCTTTTTCTCACAAATTAATCACCCAAGAAAAATGAAACTTGTGTGGAAGTATTTTATAGTGGTCTAAATTTCTAGTTGTAAAAATCATGATCCCTGGGGATAGGGTGGGGCCACATGGGGGTGTGAAAGTTTTACATTGGATTATATATAGAGTAAACCTTTAAAAATCTTTCTCTCAGAAATTAATCAGCCAGGAGACCTGAAACTTGTGCGGAAGCATCCTTAGGTAGTGTAAATTCAAAGTTGTGAAAATCATGACCTCTGGGGGTAGGGTTGGCCACAATGGGGGGCGATCGAAGTTTTACATAGGAATATATAGGGTAAATCTTTAAATATCATCTCATCAGAAACTAATCAGCTAGGAAAGCTGACACTTGTGTGGAAGCATTCTCATATAGTGTAGATTCAAAGTTGTGAAAATCATGTTCCCTGGGTGTAGGGTGGAGCACAATGGAGGGTCGAAGTTTTACATAGGAATATATAGAGAAAATCTTTAAAAATCTTTTTCTCACAAATTAATCACCCAAGAAAAATGAAACTTGTGTGGAAGTATTTTATAGTGGTCTAAATTTCTAGCTGTAAAAATCATGATCCCTAGGGATAGGGTGGGGCCACTTAGGGGTGTGAAAGTTTTACATTGGATTATATATAGAGTAAACCTTTAAAAATCTTTCTCTCAGAAATTAATCAGCCAGGAGACCTGAAACTTGTGCGGAAGCATCCTTAGGTAGTGTAAATTCAAAGTTGTGAAAATCATGACCTCTGGGGGTAGGGTGGGTCACAATAGAGAAAATCTTTAAACATCTTCTCAATATCTAGCCAGGAAAGCTGAAACTTGTGTGGACGTATCCTCTAGTGGTGTAGATTCAAAGTTGTGAAAATCATGATCCGTGGGGGTAGGGTGGGGCCACATGGGGGGGGGGGGAGGTGTTCAAGTTTTACATAGGAATATATAGAGTAAATCTTTAAATATCATCTCATCAGAAACTAATCAGCTAGGAAAGCTGAAATTTGTGTGTAAGCATTCTCATATAGTGTAGATTCAAAGTTGTGAAAATCATGTTCCCTGGGGGTAGGGTGGAGCACAATGGAGGGTCGAAGTTTTACATAGGAATATATAGAGAAAATCTTGAAACATCTTCTCAAAATCTAATCAGCCAGGAAAGCTGAAACTTGTGTGGACGTATCCTCTAGTGGTGTAGATTCAAAGTTGTGAAAATCATGATCCGTGGGGGTAGGGTGGGGCCACATTGGGGCGGGGGAGGTGTTCAAGTTTTACATAGGAATATATAGAGTAATTCCTTGAAAATCTTTTTTCTCAAAAATCGAATCAGCCAGGAAGGCTGAAACTTGTGTTTAGCATCCTCAGGTAGTGTAGTTTCAATGTTGTGAAAATGATGACATCCCCGGGGTAGGGTTGGGCCACAATGGGGAGTCGGAAGTTTTACATAGGAATATAGGAATATATAGAGTAAATCTTTAAAAATCTTTTTCTCAGAAATTAATCAGCCAGGAAAATTGAAACTTGTGTGGAAGTATCTTATAGTGGTGTAGATTCATAGTTGTAAAAATCATGATCCCCAACGATAGGGTGGGGCCACATGGGGGTGTGAAAGTTTTACATTGGAATATATAGAGTAAACCTTTAAATATCTTTTTCTCAGAAATTAATCAGCCAGGAAAGCTGACACTTCTGTGGAAGAACCCTCAGGTAGTGTTAATTGAAAGAAAATCATGACCCCTCGGGGGTGGGGTGGATCACAATGGAGGGTCGAAGTTTTACATAAGAATGTATAGAGTAAACCTTAAAATATCATCTCATCAGAAACTAAACTGCCAGGAAAACTGAAACTTGTTTGGAAGCATGCTCAGGTAGTGTAGCTTCAGGTTGTGAAAATCATGATCCCTGGGGTTAGGGTTGGCCACAATGGGGGGCGATCGAAGTTTTACATAGGAATATATAGAGTAAATCTTTAAATATCATCTCATTAGAAACTAATCAGCTAGGAAAGCTGAAACTTGTGTGGAAGCATTCTCATATAGTGTAGATTCAAAGTTGTGAAAATCATGATCCCTGGGGTAGGGTGGAGCACAATGGAGGGTCGAAGTTGTACATAGGAATATATAGAGAAAATCTTTAAAAATCTTTTTCTCACAAATTAATCACCCAAGAAAAATGAAACTTGTGTGGAAGTATTTTATAGTGGTCTAAATTTCTAGTTGTAAAAATCATGATCCCTGGGGATAGGGTGGGGCCACATGGGGGTGTGAAAGTTTTACATTGGATTATATATAGAGTAAACCTTTAAAAATCTTTCTCTCAGAAATTAATCAGCCAGGAGAGCTGAAACTTGTGCGGAAGCATCCTTGGGTAGTGTAAATTCAAAGTTGTGAAAATCATGACCTCTGGTGGTAGGGTGGGTCACAATGGAGGTTGAAGTTTTACATAGGAATATATAGAGAACATCTTAAAAAATCTTCTTTTCAGAAACTAATCAGCCAGAAAAGCCGAAACTTGTATGGAAGCATCCTGAAGTAGTTTAGATTCAACATGTGAAAATGATGACACCCCCGGGGCTAGGGTGGGGCCACAATGGGGGTCAAAGTTTAACTTAGGAATGTATAAAGTAAATCTTGAAAAATCTTCTTCTCAAAAACTAATCAGTCAGGAAAGCTGACACTTGTGTGGAAGAACCCTCAGGTAGTGTAAATTTAAAGAAAATCATGACCCCTCAGGGGTGGGGTAGGGCCACAATGGAGAGTCGAAGTTAAACATAAGAATATATAGAGTAAATCTTTAAATATCATCTCATCAGAAACTACACAGCCAGGAAAACTGAAACTTGTGTGGAAGCATGCTCAGGTAGTGTAGCTTCAAAGTTGTGAAAATCATGATCCCTGGGGGTAGGGTGGACAACAATGGAGGGTCGAAGTTTTACATAGGAATATATAGAAAAAAATCTTTAAAAATCTTCTTCTCAGAAACTAATCAGCTAGGAAAGCTGAAACCTATGTGAAAGTAACCTCTAGTGGTGTAGATTCAAAGTTGTGAAAATCATGATCCCTGGGGTAGGGAGCGGCCACATGGAGGGGGAGTGGGATGGGGTGTTCATGTTTAGTTAGAAATATATAGAGTAAATCTTTAAAAATCTTTTTCTCAGAAATTAATCAGCCAGGAAAATTGAAACTTGTGTGGAAGTATCTTATAGTGGTGTAGATTCATAGCTGTAAAAATCATGATCCCTAAGGATAGGGTGGGGCCACATGGGGGTGTGAAAGTTTTACATTGGAATATATAGAGTAAACCTTCAAATATCTTTTTCTCACAAATTAATCACCCAAGAAAAATGAAACTTGTGTGGAAGTATTTTATAGTGGTCTAAATTTCTAGTTGTAAAAATCATGATCCCTGGGGATAGGCTGGGGCCACATGGGGGTGTGAAAGTTTTACATTAGATTATATATATAGTAAACCTTTAAAAATCTTTCTCTCAGAAATTAATCAGCCAGGAGACCTGAAACTTGTGCGGAAGCATCCTTAGGTAGTGTAAATTCAAAGTTGTGAAAATCATGACCTCTGGGGGTAGGGTTGGCCACAATGGGGGGCGATCGAAGTTTTACATAGGAATATATAGAGTAAATCTTTAAATATCATCTCATCAGAAACTAATCAGCTAGGAAAGCTGACACTTGTGTGGAAGCATTCTCATATAGTGTAGATGCAAAGTTGTGAAAATCATGTTCCCTGGGGGTAGGGTGGAGCACAATGGAGGGTCGAAGTTTTACATAGGAATATATAGAGAAAATCTTTAAACATCTTCTCAAAATCTAATCAGCCAGGAAAGCTGAAACTTGTGTGGACGTATCTTCTAGTGGTGTAGATTCAAAGTTGTGAAAATCATGATCCGTGGGGGTTAGGGTGGGGGCACATGGGGGGAGGGGGAGGTGTTCAAGTTTTACATAGGAATATATAGAGTAATTCCTTGAAAATCTTTTTCTCAAAAAACGAATCAGCCAGGAAGGCTGAAACTTGTGTTTAGCATCCTCAGGTAGTGTAGTTTCAATGTTGTGAAAATGATGACACCCCCGGGGTAGGGTTGGGCCACAATGGGGAGTCGGAAGTTTTACATAGGAATATAGGAATATATAGAGTAAATCTTTAAAAATCTTTTTCTCAGAAATTAATCAGCCAGGAAAATTGAAACTTGTGTGGAAGTATCTTATAGTGGTGTAGATTCATAGTTGTAAAAATCATGATCCCTAGGGATAGGGTGGGGCCACATGGGGGTGTGAAAGTTTTACATTGGAATATATAGAGTAAACCTTTAAATATCTTTTTCTCAGAAATTAATCAGCCAGGAAAGCTGACACTTCTGTGGAAGAACCCTCAGGTAGTGTTAATTGAAAGAAAATCATGACCCCTCGGGGGTGGGGTGGGTCACAATGGAGGGTCGAAGTTTTACATAAGAATGTATAGAGTAAACCTTAAAATATCATCTCATCAGAAACTAAACTGCCAGGAAAACTGAAACTTGTTTGGAAGCATGCTCAGGTAGTGTAGCTTCAGGTTGTGAAAATCATGATCCCTGGGGTTAGGGTTGGCCACAATGGGGGGCGATCGAAGTTTTACATAGGAATATATAGAGTAAATCTTTAAATATCATCTCATCAGAAACTAATCAGCTAGGAAAGCTGAAACTTGTGTGGAAGCATTCTCATATAGTGTAGATTCAAAGTTGTGAAAATCATGTTCCCTGGGGGTAGGGTGGAGCACAATGGAGGGTCGAAGTTTTACATAGGAATATATAGAGAAAATCTTTAAAAATCTTTTTCTCACAAATTAATCACCCAAGAAAAATGAAACTTGTGTGGAAGTATTTTATAGTGGTCTAAATTTCTAGTTGTAAAAATCATGATCCCTGGGGATAGGCTGGGGCCACATGGGGGTGTGAAAGTTTTACATTGGATTATATATAGAGTAAACCTTTAAAAATCTTTCTCTCAGAAATTAATCAGCCAGGAGAGCTGAAACTTGTGCGGAAGCATCCTTAGGTAGTGTAAATTCAAAGTTGTGAAAATCATGACCTCTGGGGGTAGGGTGGGTCACAATAGAGAAAATCTTTAAACATCTTCTCAATATCTAGCCAGGAAAGCTGAAACTTGTGTGGACGTATCCTCTAGTGGTGTAGATTCAAAGTTGTGAAAATCATGATCCGTGGGGGTAGGGTGGGGCCACATGGGGGGGGGGGAGGTGTTCAAGTTTTACATAGGAATATATAGAGTAAATCTTTAAATATCATCTCATCAGAAACTAATCAGCTAGGAAAGCTGAAATTTGTGTGTAAGCATTCTCATATAGTGTAGATTCAAAGTTGTGAAAATCATGTTCCCTGGGGGTAGGGTGGAGCACAATGGAGGGTCGAAGTTTTACATAGGAATATATAGAGAAAATCTTGAAACATCTTCTCAAAATCTAATCAGCCAGGAAAGCTGAAACTTGTGTGGACGTATCCTCTAGTGGTGTAGATTCAAAGTTGTGAAAATCATGATCCGTGGGGGTTAGGGTGGGGGCACATGGGGGGGGGGGAGGTGTTCAAGTTTTACATAGGAATATATAGAGTAATTCCTTGAAAATCTTTTTCTCAAAAAACGAATCAGCCAGGAAGGCTGAAACTTGTGTTTAGCATCCTCAGGTAGTGTAGTTTCAATGTTGTGAAAATGATGACATCCCCGGGGTAGGGTTGGGCCACAATGGGGAGTCGGAAGTTTTACATAGGAATATAGGAATATATAGAGTAAATCTTTAAAAATCTTTTTCTCAGAAATTAATCAGCCAGGAAAATTGAAACTTGTGTGGAAGTATCTTATAGTGGTGTAGATTCATAGTTGTAAAAATCATGATCCCCAACGATAGGGTGGGGCCACATGGGGGTGTGAAAGTTTTACATTGGAATATATAGAGTAAACCTTTAAATATCTTTTTCTCAGAAATTAATCAGCCAGGAAAGCTGACACTTCTGTGGAAGAACCCTCAGGTAGTGTTAATTGAAAGAAAATCATGACCCCTCGGGGGTGGGGTGGGTCACAATGGAGGGTCGAAGTTTTACATAAGAATGTATAGAGTAAACCTTAAAATATCATCTCATCAGAAACTAAACTGCCAGGAAAACTGAAACTTGTTTGGAAGCATGCTCAGGTAGTGTAGCTTCAGGTTGTTAAAATCATGATCCCTGGGGTTAGAGTTGGCCACAATGGGGGGCGATCGAAGTTTTACATAGGAATATATAGAGTAAATCTTTAAATATCATCTCATCAGAAACTAATCAGCTAGGAAAGCTGACACTTGTGTGGAAGCATTCTCATATAGTGTAGATTCAAAGTTGTGAAAATCATGATCCCTGGGGTAGGGTGGAGCACAATGGAGGGTCGAAGTTGTACATAGGAATATATAGAGAAAATCTTTAAAAATCTTTTTCTCACAAATTAATCACCCAAGAAAAATGAAACTTGTGTGGAAGTATTTTATAGTGGTCTAAATTTCTAGTTGTAAAAATCATGATCCCTGGGGATAGGCTGGGGCCACATGGGGGTGTGAAAGTTTTACATTGGATTATATATAGAGTAAACCTTTAAAAATCTTTCTCTCAGAAATTAATCAGCCAGGAGAGCTGAAACTTGTGCGGAAGCATCCTTGGGTAGTGTAAATTCAAAGTTGTGAAAATCATGACCTCTGGTGGTAGGGTGGGTCACAATGGAGGTTGAAGTTTTACATAGGAATATATAGAGAAAATCTTAAAAAATCTTCTTTTCAGAAACTAATCAGCCAGAAAAGCCGAAACTTGTATGGAAGCATCCTGAAGTAGTTTAGATTCAACATGTGAAAATGATGACACCCCCGGGGCTAGGGTGGGGCCACAATGGGGGTCAAAGTTTAACTTAGGAATGTATAAAGTAAATCTTGAAAAATCTTCTTCTCAAAAACTAATCAGTCAGGAAAGCTGACACTTGTGTGGAAGAACCCTCAGGTAGTGTAAATTTAAAGAAAATCATGACCCCTCAGGGGTGGGGTAGGGCCACAATGGAGAGTCGAAGTTAAACATAAGAATATATAGAGTAAATCTTTAAATATCATCTCATCAGAAACTACACAGCCAGGAAAACTGAAACTTGTGTGGAAGCATGCTCAGGTAGTGTAGCTTCAAAGTTGTGAAAATCATGATCCCTGGGGGTAGGGTGGACAACAATGGAGGGTCGAAGTTTTACATAGGAATATATAGAAAAAAATCTTTAAAAATCTTCTTCTCAGAAACTAATCAGCTAGGAAAGCTGAAACCTATGTGAAAATAACCTCTAGTGGTGTAGATTCAAAGTTGTGAAAATCATGATCCCTGGGGTAGGGAGCGGCCACATGGAGGGGGAGTGGGATGGGGTGTTCATGTTTAGTTAGAAATATATAGAGTAAATCTTTAAAAATCTTTTTCTCAGAAATTAATCAGCCAGGAAAATTGAAACTTGTGTGGAAGTATCTTATAGTGGTGTAGATTCATAGCTGTAAAAATCATGATCCCTAGGGATAGGGTGGGGCCACATGGGGGTGTGAAAGTTTTACATTGGAATATATAGAGTAAACCTTCAAATATCTTTTTCTCACAAATTAATCACCCAAGAAAAATGAAACTTGTGTGGAAGTATTTTATAGTGATCTAAATTTCTAGTTGTAAAAATCATGATCCCTGGGGATAGGCTGGGGCCACATGGGGGTGTGAAAGTTTTACATTTGATTATATATATAGTAAACCTTTAAAAATCTTTCTCTCAGAAATTAATCAGCCAGGAGACCTGAAACTTGTGCGGAAGCATCCTTAGGTAGTGTAAATTCAAAGTTGTGAAAATCATGACCTCTGGGGGTAGGGTTGGCCACAATGGGGGGCGATCGAAGTTTTACATAGGAATATATAGAGTAAATCTTTAAATATCATCTCATCAGAAACTAATCAGCTAGGAAAGCTGACACTTATGTGGAAGCATTCTCATATGGTGTAGATTCAAAGTTGTGAAAATCATGTTCCCTGGGGGTAGGGTGGAGCACAATGGAGGGTCGAAGTTTTACATAGGAATATATAGAGAAAATCTTTAAACATCTTCTCAAAATCTAATCAGCCAGGAAAGCTGAAACTTGTGTGGACGTATCTTCTAGTGGTGTAGATTCAAAGTTGTGAAAATCATGATCCGTGGGGGTTAGGGTGGGGGCACATGGGGGGGGGGAGGTGTTCAAGTTTTACATAGGAATATATAGAGTAATTCCTTGAAAATCTTTTTCTCAAAAAACGAATCAGCCAGGAAGGCTGAAACTTGTGTTTAGCATCCTCAGGTAGTGTAGTTTCAATGTTGTGAAAATGATGACACCCCCGGGGTAGGGTTGGGCCACAATGGGGAGTCGGAAGTTTTACATAGGAATATAGGAATATAAAGAGTAAATCTTTAAAAATCTTTTTCTCAGAAATTAATCAGCCAGGAAAATTGAAACTTGTGTGGAAGTATCTTATAGTGGTGTAGATTCATAGTTGTAAAAATCATGATCCCTAGGGATAGGGTGGGGCCACATGGGGGTGTGAAAGTTTTACATTGGAATATATAGAGTAAACCTTTAAATATCTTTTTCTCAGAAATTAATCAGCCAGGAAAGCTGACACTTCTGTGGAAGAACCATCAGGTAGTGTTAATTGAAAGAAAATCATGACCCCTCGGGGGTGGGGTGGGTCACAATGGAGGGTCGAAGTTTTACATAAGAATGTATAGAGTAAACCTTAAAATATCATCTCATCAGAAACTAAACTGCCAGGAAAACTGAAACTTGTTTGGAAGCATGCTCAGGTAGTGTAGCTTCAGGTTGTGAAAATCATGATCCCTGGGGTTAGGGTTGGCCACAATGGGGGGCGATCGAAGTTTTACATAGATTATATAGAGTAAATCTTTAAATATCATCTCATCAGAAACTAATCAGCTAGGAAAGCTGAAACTTGTGTGGAAGCATTCTCATATAGGGTAGATTCAAAGTTGTGAAAATCATGTTCCCTGGGGGTAGGGTGGAGCACAATGGAGGGTCGAAGTTTTACATAGGAATATATAGAGAAAATCTTTAAAAATCTTTTTCTCACAAATTAATCACCCAAGAAAAATGAAACTTGTGTGGAAGTATTTTATAGTGGTCTAAATTTCTAGTTGTAAAAATCATGATCCCTGGGGATAGAGTGGGGCCACATGGGGGTGTGAAAGTTTTACATTGGATTATATATAGAGTAAACCTTTAAAAATCTTTCTCTCAGAAATTAATCAGCCAGGAGACCTGAAACTTGTGCGGAAGCATCCTTAGGTAGTGTAAATTCAAAGTTGTGAAAATCATGACCTCTGGGGGTAGGGTTGGCCACAATGGGGGGCGATCGAAGTTTTACATAGGAATATATAGAGTAAATCTTTAAATATCATCTCATCAGAAACTAATCAGCTAGGAAAGCTGACACTTGTGTGGAAGCATTCTCATATAGTGTAGATTCAAAGTTGTGAAAATCATGTTCCCTGGGGGTAGGGTGGAGCACAATGGAGGGTCGAAGTTTTACATAGGAATATATAGAGAAAATCTTTAAACATCTTCTCAAAATCTAATCAGCCAGGAAAGCTGAAACTTGTGTGGACGTATCTTCTAGTGGTGTAGATTCAAAGTTGTGAAAATCATGATCCGTGGGGGTTAGGGTGGGGGCACATGGGGGGGGGGGGGGGTGAGGTGTTCAAGTTTTACATAGGAATATATAGAGTAATTCCTTGAAAATCTTTTTCTCAAAAAACGAATCAGCCAGGAAGGCTGAAACTTGTGTTTAGCATCCTCAGGTAGTGTAGTTTCAATGTTGTGAAAATGATGACACCCCCGGGGTAGGGTTGGGCCACAATGGGGAGTCGGAAGTTTTACATAGGAATATAGGAATATATAGAGTAAATCTTTAAAAATCTTTTTCTCAGAAATTAATCAGCCAGGAAAATTGAAACTTGTGTGGAAGTATCTTATAGTGGTGTAGATTCATAGTTGTAAAAATCATGATCCCTAGGGATAGGGTGGGGCCACATGGGGGTGTGAAAGTTTTACATTGGAATATATAGAGTTAACCTTTAAATATCTTTTTCTCAGAAATTAATCAGCCAGGAAAGCTGACACTTCTGTGGAAGAACCCTCAGGTAGTGTTAATTGAAAGAAAATCATGACCCCTCGGGGGTGGGGTGGGTCACAATGGAGGGTCGAAGTTTTACATAAGAATGTATAGAGTAAACCTTAAAATATCATCTCATCAGAAACTAAACTGCCAGGAAAACTGAAACTTGTTTGGAAGCATGCTCAGGTAGTGTAGCTTCAGGTTGTGAAAATCATGATCCCTGGGGTTAGGGTTGGCCACAATGGGGGGCGATCGAAGTTTTACATAGGAATATATAGAGTAAATCTTTAAATATCATCTCATCAGAAACTAATCAGCTAGGAAAGCTGAAACTTGTGTGGAAGCATTCTCATATAGTGTAGATTCAAAGCTGTGAAAATCATGTTCCCTGGGGGTAGGGTGGAGCACAATGGAGGGTCGAAGTTTTACATAGGAATATATAGAGAAAATCTTTAAAAATCTTTTTCTCACAAATTAATCACCCAAGAAAAATGAAACTTGTGTGGAAGTATTTTATAGTGGTCTAAATTTCTAGTTGTAAAAATCATGATCCCTGGGGATAGGGTGGGGCCACATGGGGGTGTGAAAGTTTTACATTGGATTATATATAGAGTAAACCTTTAAAAATCTTTCTCTCAGAAATTAATCAGCCAGGAGACCTGAAACTTGTGCGGAAGCATCCTTAGGTAGTGTAAATTCAAAGTTGTGAAAATCATGACCTCTGGGGGTAGGGTTGGCCACAATGGGGGGCGATCGAAGTTTTACATAGGAATATATAGAGTAAATCTTTAAATATCATCTCATCAGAAACTAATCAGCTAGGAAAGCTGAAACTTGTGTGGAAGCATTCTCATATAGTGTAGATTCAACGTTGTGAAAATCATGTTCCCTGGGGGTAGGGTGGAGCACAATGGAGGGTCGAAGTTTTACATAGGAATATATAGAGAAAATCTTTAAACATCTTCTCAAAATCTAATCAGCCAGGAAAGCTAAAACTTGTGTGGACGTATCCTCTAGTGGTGTAGATTCAAAGTTGTGAAAATCGTGATCCGTGGGGGTAGGGTGGGGCCATATGGGGGGGGGGAGGTGTTCAAGTTTTACATAGGAATATATAGAGTAATTCCTTGAAAATCTTTTTCTCAAAAAACGAATCAGCCAGGAAGGCTGAAATTTGTGTTTAGCATCCTCAGGTAGTCTAGTTTCAATGTTGTGAAAATGATGACACCCCCGGGGTAGGGTTGGGCCACAATGGGGAGTCGGAAGTTTTACATAGGAATATAGGAATATATAGAGTAAATCTTTAAAAATCCCTTTCTCAGAAATTAATCAGCCAGGAAAATTAAAACTTGTGTGGAAGTATCTTATAGTGGTGTAGATTCATAGTTGTAAAAATCATGATCCCTAGGGATAGGGTGGGGCCACATGGGGGTGTGAAAGTTTTACATTGGAATATATAGAGTAAACCTTTAAATATCTTTTTCTCAGAAATTAATCAGCCAGGAAAGCTGACACTTCTGTGGAAGTATTTTATAGTGGTCTAAATTTCTAGTTGTAAAAATCATGATCCCTGGGGATAGGCTGGGGCCACATGGGGGTGTGAAAGTTTTACATTAGATTATATATATAGTAAACCTTTAAAAATCTTTCTCTCAGAAATTAATCAGCCAGGAGACCTGAAACTTGTGCGGAAGCATCCTTAGGTAGTGTAAATTCAAAGTTGTGAAAATCATGACCTCTGGGGGTAGGGTTGGCCACAATGGGGGGCGATCGAAGTTTTACATAGGAATATATAGAGTAAATCTTTAAATATCATCTCATCAGAAACTAATCAGCTAGGAAAGCTGAAACTTGTGTGGAAGCATTCTCATATAGTGTAGATTCAAAGTTGTGAAAATCATGTTCCCTGGGGGTAGGGTGGAGCACAATGGAGGGTCGAAGTTTTACATAGGAATATATAGAGAAAATCTTTAAACATCTTCTCAAAATCTAATCAGCCAGGAAAGCTAAAACTTGTGTGGACGTATCCTCTAGTGGTGTAGATTCAAAGTTGTGAAAATCGTGATCCGTGGGGGTAGGGTGGGGCCACATTGGGGGGGGGGGGTGAGGTGTTCAAGTTTTACATAGGAATATATAGAGTAATTCCTTGAAAATCTTTTTCTCAAAAAACGAATCAGCCAGGAAGGCTGAAAATTGTGTTTAGCATCCTCAGGTAGTGTAGTTTCAATATTGTGAAAATGATGACACCCCCGGGGTAGGGTTGGGCCACAATGGGGAGTCGGAAGTTTTACATAGGAATATAGGAATATATAGAGTAAATCTTTAAAAATCTTTTTCTCAGAAATTAATCAGCCAGGAAAATTGAAACTTGTGTGGAAGTATCTTATAGTGGTGTAGATTCATAGTTGTAAAAATCATGATCCTTAGGGATAGGGTGGGGCCACATGGGGGTGTGAAAGTTTTACATTGGAATATATAGAGTAGACCTTTAAATATCTTTTTCTCAGAAATTAATCAGCCAGGAAAGCTGACACTTCTGTGGAAGAACCCTCAGGTAGTGTTAATTGAAAGAAAATCATGACCCCTCGGGGGTGGGGTGGGTCACAATGGAGGGTCGAAGTTTTACATAAGAATGTATAGAGTAAACCTTAAAATATCATCTCATCAAAAACTAAACTGCCAGGAAAACTGAAACTTGTTTGGAAGCATGCTCAGGTAGTGTAGCTTCAGGTTGTGAAAATCATGATCCCTGGGGTTAGGGTTGGCCACAATGGGGGGCGATCGAAGTTTTACATAGGAATATATAGAGTAAATCTTTAAATATCATCTCATCAGAAACTAATCAGCTAGGAAGGCTGAAACTTGTGTGGAAGCATTCTCATATAGTGTAGATTCAAAGTTGTGAAAATCATGTACCCTGGGGGTAGGGTGGAGCACAATGGAGGGTCGAAGTTTTACATAGGAATATATAGAGAAAATCTTTAAAAATCTTTTTCTCACAAATTAATCACCCAAGAAAAATGAAACTTGTGTGGAAGTATTTTATAGTGGTCTAAATTTCTAGTTGTAAAAATCATGATCCCTGGGGATAGGCTGGGGCCACATGGGGGTGTGAAAGTTTTACATTGAATTATATATAGAGTAAACCTTTAAAAATCTTTCTCTCAGAAATTAATCAGCCAGGAGACCTGAAACTTGTGCGGAAGCATCCTTAGGTAGTGTAAATTCAAAGTTGTGAAAATCATGACCTCTGGGGGTAGGGTTGGCCACAATGGGGGGCGATCGAAGTTTTACATAGGAATATATAGAGTAAATCTTTAAATATCATCTCATCAGAAACTAATCAGCTAGGAAAGCTGAAACTTGTGTGGAAGCATTCTCATATAGTGTAGATTCAACGTTGTGAAAATCATGTTCCCTGGGGGTAGGGTGGAGCACAATGGAGGGTCGAAGTTTTACATAGGAATATATAGAGAAAATCTTTAAACATCTTCTCAAAATCTAATCAGCCAGGAAAGCTAAAACTTGTGTGGACGTATCCTCTAGTGGTGTAGATTCAAAGTTGGGAAAATCGTGATCCGTGGGGGTAGGGTGGGGCCATATGGGGGGGGGGAGGTGTTCAAGTTTTACATAGGAATATATAGAGTAATTCCTTGAAAATCTTTTTCTCAAAAAACGAATCAGCCAGGAAGGCTGAAACTTGTGTTAACATCCTCAGGTAGTGTAGTTTCAATGTTGTGAAAATGATGACACCCCCGGGGTAGGGATGGGCCACAATGGGGAGTCGGAAGTTTTACATAGGAATATAGGAATATATAGAGTAAATCTTTAAAAATCTTTTTCTCAGAAATTAATCAGCCAGGAAAATTAAAACTTGTGTGGAAGTATCTTATAGTGGTGTAGATTCATAGTTGTAAAAATCATGATCCCTATGGATAGGGTGGGGCCACATGGGGGTGTGAAAGTTTTACATTGGAATATATAGAGTAAACCTTTAAATATCTTTTTCTCAGAAATTAATCAGCCAGGAAAGCTGACACTTCTGTGGAAGAACCCTCAGGTAGTGTTAATTGAAAGAAAATCATGACCCCTCGGGGGTGGGGTGGGTCACAATGGAGGGTCGAAGTTTTACATAAGATTGTATTGAGTAAACCTTAAAATATCATCTCATCAGAAACTAAACTGCCAGGAAAACTGAAACTTGTTTGGAAGCATGCTCAGGTAGTGTAGCTTCAGGTTGTGAAAATCATGATCCCTGGGGTTAGGGTTGGCCACGATGGGGGGCGATCGAAGTTTTACATAGGAATATATAGAGTAAATCTTTAAATATCATCTCATCAGAAACTAATCAGCTAGGAAAGCTGAAACTTGTGTGGAAGCATTCTCATATAGTGTAGATTCAAAGTTGTGAAAATCATGATCCCTGGGGTAGGGTGGAGCACAATGGAGGGTCGAAGTTTTACATAGGAATATATAGAGAAAATCTTTAAAAATCTTTTTCTCACAAATTAATCACCTAAGAAAAATGAAACTTGTGGGGAAGTATTTTATAGTGGTCTAAATTTCTAGTTGTAAAAGTCATGATCCCTGGGGATAGGCTGGGGCCACATGGGGGTGTGAAAGTTTAACATTGGATTATATATAGAGTAAACCTTTAAAAATCTTTCTCTCAGAAATTAATCAGCCAGGAGACCTGAAACTTGTGCGGAAGCATCCTTAGGTAGTGTAAATTCAAAGTTGTGAAAATCATGACCACTGGTGGTAGGGTGGGTCACAATGGAGGGTCGAAGTTTTACATAGGAATATATAGAGAAAATCTTAAAAAATCTTCTTCTCAGAAACTAATCAGCCAGAAAAGCCGAAACTTGTATGGAAGCATCCTGAAGTAGTTTAGATTCAACATGTGAAAATGATGACACCCCCGGGGCTAGGGTGGGGCCACAATGGGGGTCAAAGTTTAACTTAGGAATGTATAAAGTAAATCTTGAAAAATCTTCTTCTCAAAAACTAATCAGTCAGGAAAGCTGACACTTGTGTGGAAGAACCCTCAGGTAGTGTAAATTTAAAGAAAATCATGACCCCTCAGGGGTGGGGTAGGGCCACAATGGAGAGTCGAAGTTAAACATAAGAATATATAGAGTAAATCTTTAAATATCATCTCATCAGAAACTACACAGCCAGGAAAACTGAAACTTGTGTGGAAGCATGCTCAGGTAGTGTAGCTTCAAAGTTGTGAAAATCATGATCCCTGGGGGTAGGGTGGACAACAATGGAGGGTCGAAGTTTTACATAAGAATGTATAGAGTAAACCTTAAAATATCATCTCATCAGAAACTAAACTGCCAGGAAAACTGAAACTTGTTTGGAAGCATGCTCAGGTACTGTAGCTTCAGGTTGTGAAAATCATGATCCCTGGGGTTAGGGTTGGCCACGATGGGGGGCGATCGAAGTTTTACATAGGAATATATAGAGTGAATCTTTAAATATCATCTCATCAGAAACTAATCAGCTAGGAAAGCTGAAACTTGTGTGGAAGCATTCTCATATAGTGTAGATTCAAAGTTGTGAAAATCATGATCCCTGGGGTAGGGTGGAGCACAATGGAGGGTCGAAGTTTTACATAGGAATATATAGAGAAAATCTGTAAAAATCTTTTTCTCACAAATTAATCACCCAAGAAAAATGAAACTTGTGTGAAGGTATTTTATAGTGGTCTAAATTTCTAGTTGTAAAAATCATGATCCCTGGGGATAGGCTGGGGCCACATGGGGGTGTGAAAGTTTAACATTGGATTATATATAGAGTAAACCTTTAAAAATCTTTCTCTCAGAAATTTTTCAGCCAGGAGACCTGAAACTTGTGCGGAAGCATCCTTAGGTAGTGTAAATTCAAAGTTGTGAAAATCATGACCTCTGGGGTTAGGGTTGGCCACAATGGGGGGCGATCGAAGTTTTACATACGAATATATAGAGTAAATCTTTAAATATCACCTCACCAGAAACTAATCAGCTAGGAAAGCTGAAACTTGTGTGGAAGCATTCTCATATAGTGTAGATTCAAAGTTGTGAAAATCATGTTCCCTGGGGGTAGGGTGGAGCACAATGGAGGGTCGAAGTTTTACATAGGAATATATAGAGAAAATCTTTAAAAATCTTTTTCTCACAAATTAGTCACCCAAGAAAAATGAAACTTGTGTGGAAGTATTTTATAGTGGTCTAAATTTCTAGCTGTAAAAATCATGATCCCTGGGGATAGGGTGGGGCCACTTAGGGGTGTGAAAGTTTTACATTGGATTATATATAGAGTAAACCTTTAAAAATCTTTCTCTCAGAAATTAATCAGCCAGGAGACCTGAAACTTGTGCGGAAGCATCCTTAGGAAATGTAAATTCAAAGTTGTGAAAATCATGACCTCTGGGGGTAGGGTGGGTCACAATAGAGAAAATCTTTAAACATCTTCTCAATATCTAGCCAGGAAAGCTGAAACTTGTGTGGACGTATCCTCTAGTGGTGTAGATTCAAAGTTGTGAAAATCATGATCCGTGGGGGTAGGGTGGGGCCACATGGGGGGGGGGGGAGGTGTTCAAGTTTTTCATAGGAATATATAGAGTAAATCTTTAAATATCATCTCACCAGAAACTAATCAGCTAGAAAAGCTGAAACTTGTGTGGAAGCATTATCATATAGTGTAGATTCAAAGTTGTGAAAATCATGTTCCCTGGGTGTAGGGTGGAGCACAATGGAGGGTCGAAGTTTTACATAGGAATATATAGAGAAAATCTTTAAAAATCTTTTTCTCACAAATTAATCACCCAAGAAAAATGAAACTTGTGTGGAAGTATTTTATAGTGGTCTAAATTTCTAGTTGTAAAAATCATGATCCCTGGGGATAGGGTGGGGCCACATGGGGGTGTGAAAGTTTTACATTGGATTTTATATAGAGTAAACCTTTAAAAATCTTTTTCTCAGAAATTAATCAGCCAGGAGAGCTGAAACTTGTGCGGAAGCATCCTTAGGTAGTTGTGAAAATCATGACCTCTGGTGGTAGGGTGGGTCACAATGGAGGGTCGAAGTTTTACATTGGAATATATAGAGAAAATCTTTAAAAATCTTTTTCTCACAAATTAATCACCCAAGAAAAATGAAACTTGTGTGGAAGTATTTTATAGTGGTCTAAATTTCTAGTCGTAAAAATCATGATCCCTGGGGATAGGGTGGGGCCACATGGGGGTGTGAAAGTTTTACATTGGATTATATATAGAGTAAACCTTTAAAAATCTTTTTCTCAGAAATTAATCAGCCAGGAGACCTCAATCTTGTGTGGAAGCATCCTTAGGTAGTGTAAATTCAAAGTTGTGAAAATCATGACCTCTGGGGTAGGGTGGGTCACAATGGAGGGTCGAAGTTTTACATAGGAATATATAGAGAAAATCTTAAAAAATCTTCTTCTCAGAAACTAATCAGCCAGGGAAGCTGAAACTTGTGTTGAAGTATCCTCTAGTCGTGTAAATTCACAGTTGTAAAAATCATGATCCCTGGGGATAGGGTGGGGGCCACATGGGGGATGTTAAAGTTTTACATAGTTATGTATAGAGTAAATCTTTAAACATCTTCTCAAAATCTAATCAGCCAGGAAAGCTGAAACTTGTGTGGACGTATCCTCTAGTGGTGTAGATTCAAAGTTGTGAAAATCATGATCCGTGGGGGTAGTGTGGGGCCACATGGGGGGGGGTGTTCAAGTTTTACATAGGAATATATAGAGTAATTCCTTGAAAATCTTTTTCTCAAAAAACGAATCAGCCAGGAAGGCTGAAACTTGTGTTTAGCATCCTCAGGTAGTGTAGATTCAATGTTGTGAAAATGATGACACCCCCGGGGTAGGGTTGGGCCACAATGGGGAGTCGGAAGTTTTACATAGGAATATAGGAATATATAGAGTAAATCTTTAAAAATCTTTTTCTCAGAAATTAATCAGCCAGGAAAATTGAAACTTGTGTGGAAGTATCTTATAGTGGTGTAGATTCATAGTTGTAAAAATCATGATCCCTAGGGATAGGCTGGGGCCACATGGGGGTGTGAAAGTTTTACATTGGAATACATAGAGTAAACCTTTAAATATCTTTTTCTCAGAAATTAATCAGCCAGGAGACCTGAAACTTGTGCGGAAGCATCCTTAGGTAGTGTAAATTCAAAGTTGTGAAAATCATGACCTCTGGGGGTAGGGTTGGCCACAATGGGGGGCGATCGAAGTTTTACATAGGAATATATAGAGTAAATCTTTAAATATCATCTCATCAGAAACTAATCAGCTAGGAAAGCTGACACTTGTGTGGAAGAATTCTCATATAGTGTAGATTCAAAGTTGTGAAAATCATGTTCCCTGGGGGTAGGGTGGAGCACAATGGAGGGTCGAAGTTTTACATAGGAATATATAGAGAAAATCTTTAAAAATCTTTTTCTCACAAATTAATCACCCAAGAAAAATGAAACTTGTGTGGAAGTATTTTATAGTGGACTAAATTTCTAGTTGTAAAAATCATGATCCCTGGGGATAGGCTGGGGCCACATGGGGGTGTGAAAGTTTTACATTGGATTATATATAGAGTAAACCTTTAAAAATCTTTTTCTCAGAAATTAATCAGCCAGGAGACCTGAAACTTGTGTGGAAGCATCCTTAGGTAGTGTAAATTCAAAGTTGTGAAAATCATGACCTCTGGGGTAGGGTGGGTCACAATGGAGGGTCGAAGTTTTACATAGGAATATATAGAGAAAATCTTTAAAAATCTTCTTCTCAGAAACTAATCAGCCAGGGAAGCTGAAACTTGTGTTGAAGTATCCTCTAGTAGTGGAAATTCACAGTTGTGAAAATTATGATCCCTGGGGATAGGGTGGGGGCCACATGGGGGATGTTAAAGTTTTACATAGTTATGTATAGAGTAAATCTTTAAACATCTTCTCAAAATCTAATCAGCCAGGAAAGCTGAAACTTGTGTGGACGTATCCTCTAGTGGTGTAGATTCAAAGTTGTGAAAATCATGATCCGTGGGGGTAGGGTGGGGCCACATGGTTCAAGTTTTACATAGGAATATATAGAGTAATTCCTTGAAAATCTTTTTCTCAAAAAACGAATCAGCCAGGAAGGCTGAAACTTGTGTTTAGCATCCTCAGGTAGTGTAGTTTCAATGTTGTGGAAATGATGACACCCCCGGGGTAGGGTTGGGCCACAATGGGGAGTCGGAAGTTTTACATAGGAATATAGGAATATATAGAGTAAATCTTTAAAAATCTTCTCTAAAACTAATCAACTAGGAAAGCTGAAACTTTTGTGGAAGCATCCTCAGGTAGTGTAGATTCAAAGTTGGGAAAATTATGATCCCTGGGGGTAGGGTTTGGCAAAATTGAGGGGGGTCGAAGTTTTACATAGTAATGTATAGAGTTAATCTTTAAATATTTTCTTCTCGGAAACTAATTAGCAAGGAAAGCTGAAACTTGTTTGGAAGCATCCTCAGGTGGTGTAGAGTCAAAGTTGTGACACCCCCAGGGTAGAGTTGGCCAAAATAGGGGGGATCAAAGTTTTACATAGAAATATGTAGAGTTAATCCTTAAAAATTAGCTTCTTAGAAACTAATCAGCCATGCAGATGATTCTTTATAATTGTTAAGATGTTGGCCACAGGACAATTCTTCGACCTCACAAGAAGGTTCAGAGTTTTATGCAATTTAAATATCCCATTTATTACACAATTGTTAAATATCTTTTTGAGATCTGCAATATTCAACATGTGATATGACTATAAAATCAACCTGTTAGAAAAAGGACTTATGATTATAAACATAAGAATATCCAGGGGGGAAAATGGATTTTATTTATACAGGATCTACATGTATATCTACATGAGTACATTGTCCAGATAGTTTTTATTATGACACCATTAAGCTGATTTTATCATACCTATTGTTCCTTAGGTGAGCGATGTTGCTCAGGAGTCTCTTGTTTTATTTTCATGTCAGTATGTCGAGTAAACTACTTATTATTACCATAAAAGGACACCTGCATATTGTGATGTACTCCTTATTGAATTTAACAATAAAGTATAAATATAATACCCCCCCCCCAAAAAAAAGTTACTTAACAGTAAAGCGCAATGGGTTAGAGTGTTAACTATGTGTCTGTAAGTAAAGTGTTTAAATCCTACTGGGGCTTTTCTATTTTCTATTTTTGACTTAAGTTTATAAGAATTTATGAGTCACCGTGAAAGAGTTTTGGTTATAACGCACTTTTATCCACATAAAAATCCACATGTGAATTAAACCACCGTAAATCAGTAATTATATATTCCGTCTTAGCAGTTCTGCGTTGAAAATCATTGCACACTATGATTATGTAATTCATTTTGCAATGTTAACAATATACTTGGTTGCAACTACATGTAAAAGCTTTCGTTGTTATCAAAATACTCTGATGTTTATTCAACCATGGGGAGAGGTGTGTGTGTATGTGTGTGTGTGTGGGGGGGGGGGGGGGGTCAGAGTAATACATGTAATTATGTATTTGTGTTTGCAGGGGATGGGGGATAGGGGACTAACATGTATTTTTTGGTTATTTTATTATATCAATATACATGATTTTGAAGGAGGGAGGGGGGTCTGGACTCCTCACTCAAACCCCTTCTCTAAATCCATGCACACGATGATGTTGGCACACAGAAGCGAATCCGCCGGGGGGGGGGGGCTTAATTTAATTTTGTTTGAGATATCGATAAACTTAATATATATACATGCAAACAGTACAACCTCAAATTGTACAAAATGGCCGCTTATGTGTACTATGGTAAAGGATCTCATCCTTTATGAAAATTATAATTTTTGAAAATTACTGGAAATTGCGTGTGGTCTTCGTTTTTACTAAAACTGACACAAAATAGCGTTTTTTAGGGACAACACTTGGTGCGATTATTACCGTCTAATGACAGCATCTAGTTTAATATTTTGTTGTCTATAATGCTTTTAGGTCTTGAACATTTTCAAGATTACAATATTTTTCTTTTGAATGATAATAAATTTATTGACAGGAAATCGTTTGTGTTTTGATTTGTCTTTGTTTTAACATTTTTTTTTCAAATTGATTATTTTTCGTTCCTTTATGTTCTTGTTTATCAAACTGTTAATCAAATTAAGTATCACCAATATCTATAAATTATTATGTGATCATACTTCTTCACTTTGAGGAAAAAGATATGTAATAAAAGTGATGTGATTGTTGATATTTCATAACATTGTTTAAGTGAATTAAACATTACCAACAGCTTTTTTTTTTGCTTACGGTATATAAGTTATAATTGAGTATATTACCATTTTCAAATGTATACTAACTAAAATGATTGTGTATTTTTGGGTGAGAGTTGTCGACTGGTCTTTGCTCTTCTCAATTCTATTTTCTTATTTTTAAATGTGATATATGCATTCAGTCTCTGTAAGCTTGAGTATTGAGGTTTGAAAATCGGATATTATATATCTAAATGGCAATTTTTGTGTTATCCAAAGTACTAAAAAATAATGAAATGATGATTATTGATATCTTATTTCCTCACTTAATTAATTTCATTCTCTTAATTTTACTTTTAGAAACTTTCGACTTTATCTAGATGTTGAAAGCTGTGAAAGGTACGTTTAATCTATTGTTTGAGTGTACTTATTAAAATTTTAAACTGGTTTATTAAAAATCTGTAACAATTCTAATTGTGTATATTGCCTTTTATTAAGGGAGAAGCACAACCTGCAAAATATTAGATGTGGCCGTTTTGGAACGGATAATAAAAATAAAATGAAAACGTAGTAAGTCTTTTGATTCTTGATTAATTTTGCAATACGTAATACGTATTTTTGAAAATGTCTTATTATCACTTAAATGAATAATTAATGTGAATGCGGACAAGCAAAATCTATTAAATTGATAATAATCCCGAACGACATTTTAGATAACAAAAAATCTTTCCTAACAGACACATATTTTTGGTTTCCAACCGATTTTACTTTTTCTGTTACATTTTCAGTTACCTATGGTTTTACGATAAACGATACTTGTTTGAGCCAAAGTAGTACGTATTATTTCGCACGCTAATTAAAAAAATGACAAGCATTCAGTTCTTATTTTGTTTGTTAAACAACTGCTAATGACGTCTGTTTTAACTAAATATATTTATTTTTATTGAGATTAAGATTGCTTTTTAATTACAGTACATTGTCTCTATCAACATTCATTATTAGCATTAAGTTCTTACTGTAATTACTGTTAATTTTTCTCTGTCTTTAACTTTATTGTTTCTGTTTTGGTTTTTGTTCGATCCATTGGATCTGCCTATTGAACTAAAAACAGAAACTGGTTTCGTGCAATTCAAATCACATCTTTTAAATGGATTTTATTAACACTTGAAGTTTATGTAAGGTAGAAAAAAAGAAGTTACAACATATTTGAAATATCAATATCAATAATGTTTTAAAAATTTAGCATTTTAATTGTACGTCTTAAAAATTGTAAACTAAATTTCAGGGTCTTGGTTTCCTAGGCTTTGAAACCCATCATCGGTGGAGCTGAACAAATTCATTACGAAGCCAGAGACTGTTAATTTTTTTAATTTTAATGTACAATCCTTCAGAATTTCAAAATTCAACAGTTTCAAGAGTTATAAATTGAGATGGAGTTAGTATTAAAACTTTTTATTGTGATATATATTGACAAATTGAAAGAAAAATACAAAACATATCTTTGTTGGATCTTCATTCTGCCCCCCCCCCCCCCCCCCCCCCGCGGTTAACATTATGATATTTTGAGTTTAAAGTTTACTGGAGCAGACATTTTGAGCTACGCAGCGTTATTAAACAAATCACCTTTCATTTAAAAGATCAAAATTTACATAATCATATCTATATCTACCGAGTATGATTTCCCAAGATATGCGATTTTTTACGGAAATTAAATGTAATTCACAGCTCTACTGAAACTAACAGAACTGCAATCTACACTGTTGAGTTCTATCCAGTTTTGGTTATTCGAAATCATCAGCAACCTAGGATATCAATGACTGCATGAAATGTCTATTTCTTTTTTCTGTAGTACTAGCGTAAATGATCAATCTTTTTGTTCACAAAAGATTCCACAAGAATTAAATTCAAATTATTTAATCAGCAATGGGGAAACTATAAACACAGATGTTTGCATATATAAATAGAAAAAATGGATTAGATCTATGTGCAATGAAATCTATGTGCAATGAAAAATGGGGAAAATATAAACACAGATGTGTGCATATATCAAAATTTAAAAACTGTTAGAAGTTTAGGGTAAACCAAATCATCTATTCGTCTGTGACTGTAATGATGTTAAGAAATGAATCATCAAAATAACAAACAAACAAAAATCTAAACAAAAAAACAGGTTAAATTCAACAACTCATTGTAAATGTAACCCTAACAGAAATACTGTGTAAAGTACTTTTTTTAAGCTTTATATAAAGTGCACATAATTGACTGTTGACCTTATCAAATAATATTTATCTTCAATGTGTATACAAAACTGTTTATTTAATTAAGCTTAGCAAAAATGACAACTTTTTAAATTTAATATTTAGGAAATAATGAGAGACAGTTGTGGGTCTTTCTATGATATTGTAATTTAATTTTTTTTTCTTCAAAACATAACGCACAAAAAATTTATAACAAAAAACAGATTTTTATGTTTACCTTATCAAATAATATTACAATAATTTTGTTTTATAAATAACACAGAAACGTGTAGTTCCTGTGTGGGTTAAAAATAGATTTGTTGATATAAATGATGTATCTTTGTTTTAAAACAGGTATTACAATTCATTGCAATATTCTTTGAAAATTTATTAACATAGAAAATCAATAATTTAGGCTAGACTGATAAATTATCAAACATGATTTTAAACATCAAATTTTTTCATAAAATCACAATTTCAGAGTAATTTCATATTTAATTCAAAACCAGTATTAATGCATACCAACTTGTCTATTTCATTTACATGTAACAAACATTGCTAAGGATGTTTACAAAACTTAATTAATATTGTGTTCAAGAATATGTTCGAGAAGTACAAAAATATGAAAACTTCTGGTACTTATACATGCATTTAAAAAAATAATTATCAAGACACTGTAGTCATTAATTTTAGTCTCTCTTTTAATAATCACACAGGATACCAAATTACCTATATTTACTCACAAGAAACATTCAAGAATGGCCAAGGACTCAATATTACAGTATTCCTGCTAGACTATCATTTATAGTATCAATATTTGCGTAAATTAGGTAAACATGATTTCCAACAATACCGGTATAATCCAGTCAAATGCATTTAATCCACAAGTTCATTGGCTATGTCTTGAACAGTATCAAAATGTTCTGCTGCCTGAAGACTACAGATGATATTTTCAAGAAGTTCATCCTGCTCATCACCGACCTCCTGCAACTTCGATCGCTTAGCCTGTGAAGTAGAACTTGACAGTTTCTGCTTTTTTGTGACAAAATTGGCAAAAACACCTCTAATCTGCTGATGTGTCAACCATTCACATGGACTAAAAAGTCTTTTCCGATCTGAGTCTTTTTCTGATTGCATCTGCTTGCTTACTGTGTATGGGTTTGCCTTTCGACCAGTTTTTTCTCCTTCATTAAAAATCTCAAACAAAAACTTCCTCACAGAACTGAAAAAACTTGCACTTTTCTTCCTTTGTTCAGTGCATATGCCCGTGTTTCATATGAGACTTCTTCAGCGACATTCCGATCATCTGTTTCAATGCTAACACTGGGTTGAGTAGATCTGATTTCAATACATGCCTGCACCCACATTTTTTTCGAGGTGTCCAGTATGTTGTCAGCCTCTTCATTGTCGTGCACATGATTACCAATAGCTAGGTGGTTTAGCAGTTGACTCTCTTTTCTGAACTCTTTTTACACAATCAGGATCACAACATGACAGCAAACGACTTGTAGTTTTCTTTTGTCTTGGTTTGTCAGTGGGTGGTTTGGGGTTTGCCACAATCTGTTGTGAAAAAATAGAAGTATTACATGCATGTTTACTCAAATGTATAAAAATTGCAATATAAAATTGAACAATATAAAACAAATGAAACTTTTAAGATTAAAATCTTACCATAGCTTCTTGGATGTCCATCATGTTTTTTGTAACACTTTCAAGCTTTTCGGATGGAATAAGCTGCTCTCCGAAACCGTAAGACTTGAATGCCAAAATACCACTGTCTATAAAGGTGAAGTTGTTGTACTGGCTTATGGGGATCTGAAGCTGACCTGACAGTACAGGCTGGATGCTCATATCAACATCAATGATGGAAGTGAATGTATTTCGCACTCCCCCATGACTCTCAAGGGCATCTTTCATCTCAAAGACATTTGTGACATTGTTACCTTCATTGATGTAATTTAAGATATGCATTCTACAACTCCCTGTGCGGGAATCACACAAATCTTTGCCAGATTGTGCTTCACTAAAATTATGCTCTCTGATTGTCACAAATGAATCGTTCCTTAATTTCCAAAGGCATCCAGCATTATCAGAGCGTAAATATACTTCTCTCAGATGTGGTTGACTCTCATGAAGCATCTGCAAATTGTGGGTAAGAATTTTGGAAACTGTGAACCATCCCTGTGTTCCATTTTGAAGAAGGTGGACTTAGGAAAGAATGTTTAATGGTTCATCATCTTCTGTACCATTTCTTTGTTAGAGGACACATGATACATGCCAACTGATCCCTTGCTTTCCGAACCATTCACTCTGAGTTTCTCTGAATGTCTGTGGCAAATATTTCATTGCCCAGTCCATGGTTATAAATCCTTGATCTTCTCGAAGGTTGTTCAGAATATCTCTCTTACATGCATCCTGATTCGCAGTCCTTATGCAATGATTTCGCCAGTTCACTATTTTCTCACATGACAAGTCTACATCATGTTGAATTTCCTCTTTCACATTAGCTTCACAGTGGACACCTTTAAGGCACTGAGCAATTTCAGTGGTGACATTTTTCACTTGGTGACAAGATGAGCAGGTCTCTGAATGTTCATGATCGCAAGGGGAATCAGATAAAGCATATTGCATACAATGCTCAATGCATGTGCTTTTTGTGATAAGGTGTGTCTTGAAATCATTCTTCAGATGCAATTTCACAGCTTGTAATTGATTCTTGAAGTCCTTCACTTTTAACTCATCAAGTCCTAATTCAGATAGTTTTTCCACTGCTTTCTCAATGATGGAAATTCCTGATTCTCTTTCACTGGCAAGGTTGTCAATACCATGTAAAGATTTCATCTGTGATGCTGCACACACGTTCACTATCTTATATAATGTGGCTTTTGATGGAGGTACAATATCATTGTCCTGGCAATATGCAACATATGCGGTGATGAGTCTTGATGCAATCATTGTACAGATTACTTTAGGTATTTTGACTTCCAATCCTGACAAGAGCTTCAAGTGTTTGGAACCAAATCCCACTGTATGGAGGTACATAGGAGCTGATATGAACTCTATAAAATGCTGAATTTTTCCTTTTGATACTCTGACTCGAACAATTTTTAGTGGAGCAACATAATGCCCAGGCCAATAGGTAGCTGCATGTTTTCTTGCCATATCAATTTGGTGGATTGTCATACCCTCAATCATTTTCAAAAATGCGGCTTTGCTATATTGATTGGCAATAAGGGAAAGAATCTGAATTCTAGTTGTATGGTCTGCTGCCTTCTTATACGCCTCAACTACCGTGTCCGTCATTGAATCTTGTTGGGATACCACTGAGCTGCTTCTGTAGCTGCAGACTACTTCGTCAACTAGATCTTGACTTGACCAGGAGCTATGATGTCACAAATAAATTCAAAAGCAGCTTTTGCATGACGCACATAGTATGCTCTGGTTGAGTACTGCAAGTCCTGTAGAGGTTGGCTTGCTTGAGAGCCAAGGAACCCCAGGTGGCCATTTGTCAGCATTTGCATGGCATCATTGTACCTCTCCCTTAAAGACTTTTGCATATCTGACCAATTTGATGCAGCAGTGGACTGAGACAAATGCAACACTTCGTTGTCTGACATATTAATTTCTGTAAAAAAAAAATGACATTTTTATAGAGGGTAGGTTTGAGACAAAAAAAAACTAGAGGTACTGAGAGCAACCTCACAAATGATACCCCACTAATAAAATATAAAAACTCAAGTACAAATGTATTTCTCATTTGAAAGTCATGACAGGCAATCTTTGCATAAAGATTTTTCCCTTTACTTTTAATAATTTTTCATTACAAAATATGGCCTAGACAGGAGTTATGCTTTTTTTTACAATGACCTTGACTGTGCATAAATGACCTTGGGTCAAAATCATGACACACCCTCAAGTAATAAGCAATCTTTATGTAAGGTAGGAACTTCCAACATTTTCAATAAGAAAGGTACAGAGCAAACACAAATTATGAAATTTTTCTTCTAATGACCTTAAATTTGCATAAATGACCTTGGATAAACATCATGACACACCTTTAGATCACGAGCAATCTTTGTGTGATGTAGTAAGTTCTACTGTTTCTTTATAAGAAAGATATAGACTGTACAATAATTCCCCTTTTTTTTCTTCCTGTGACCTTGAACTTCACCAAATGAACTTGGGTAAAATTCATAACAAAGCCTCAGGTCATCAACAATCTATGTGTGAAATAAAAACTTTCCATGTTTCTCCATAAGAAAGATATGGACCGGACATGACTGCACAGACAGACAGAGGGACAAGGTTATTCCTATGTACCCCTAACTTTTTTGTGGGGGGTATAACGACATTATTAAACTCATGGATTTATGTTTAAATTGAACAGCTTATTTCAAAATAATATACAGATTGTATATATATATATATATATATATATATATATATATATATATATATATATATATATATATATATATATATATATATATATAAAGCACTAAAAATGGCTAACGACAATGGCTGAAGAAGGGACTGGTTGTCCCGAAAATTTGACAATTTTTATTGTTCGTGTTGTTAGCCATTTTTAGTGCTTTTTATATTCAGTTTACTGGCTTAGTATCTATATATTAGATCCGACATTTTAAAGATGCCTAGTGTTGTTGATTCTATTTAGTGCTTTATATATATATATTACATGTATATATTACATCTTTGAGGGTTTATTACACATGAGGGGATTTTTTGTTTAACAATATATTGAATGAGCGGAAAACAGTACAGTATATTTTCTGTTCGCATAGAATAAATAAATCTATAAGGTTAATGACTAATAAAGACAATATAACAGTTAAAAAGTGGAGAGAATATCTTATCAAAGCTTTCAACGAGAAGCCCATGGGCCTTGTCGGTCACCTGAGTAACTGCACTGTGGCTTTTGCAATGTATATTCATGTGCATTATAATTACAGGGCTATTAATGAACTCATTTTTAAATATTCTGGGATTGTTTAATCCAATAAACTATCTAAATTCTTAAAATTATTTTTAAAAATTGTAGCATAACATACAGTGACATAAATGAACAAATCTTAAGTACAAAAAAGAATCAGGTGAAATTACACCACCCTACCCTATATAATCATAAGAGCACTGCCCTAACACCAAAACCCCTGACCCAAGGGCCATGAAATTCATAATTTTGGAAGAAGCACTCTTCCTCATCATAACTTATAATGTACATAATTCATCGAATTAATACACAGGCTTGACAGTGGAGAAGATTTTCAAAAAATTACTGCAATCATTTATAGTGCCTACATAACACCAGAACCCCTGACCCAGGGGCCATGAACTTCACAATTTTGTAAAAGTCACTCTTGGACTGTCTCATCAACACTATGTACTTATAGTTCATCTGCTTTATATTCAGGATCAAAGAAGATTTTTTTAAAAATCAATGCATTTCACTATATAATGCTTAGAGCCCTGCCCTAACAGCAGAACCCCTGACCCAGGGGCCATGAATTTGACAATTTTGGAAGAGGTATTCTTCCTCATCATAACTATACATACTTAGTTCACTGGATAGGAGCAGAGGAGAAGATTTTCAAAAAATAAATGTATTTTTACTATATACACATATTATCATTAGAGCCCCGCCCTAACACCAAAACCCCTGACCCAGGGGCCATGAACAATTTTGGAAGAGGCGTTCTTCCTCATCGTAACTATGTACTTAGTTCAGGGTTGTCTCTAAAAATTGATGTAGAAGGAAGAAATAAAAAAAGTAGAAAGGGGTCTGGGGGTGTAGCTTATAGCTAAATTGTGTTTGAAATGCAATAATAGCTGGGTAATTATGTCATTATAGGTAGGTTAATACCCCATTCCTCCTTTTGGTCTTAGGTACAACCCTGTTCGTTCATTGGTTTCAGAGAAGAAGCTAAAAATGTTCAAAAGTTTACAACTGATGAACGACGCCTGACGAACAACAACCGACGATGGACAAAAACACATAGAAATAGATCACCTGAGTAACTCACGTGACCTAAAAATGTGATGCAAAATCATCTTTAGACTGAGTATACAGTTCCAAGTTAAGTTTAATACCTTATGTGGTGTATTCCTACAATTTCTATAATAACTGTTTCTGTTCATATCTTTTAGTGTATTTTTTTTACCAAATGTCAATTACATGTATGTACACAGGATTTCTCCAACTGATGCATCTGCACAGTGTATAGCGATTTTGGTTATTGTTCATTATGATTCAGGACATTCTGCATATTATGTATTTATTGTACAAGTAATATTATATGACTTCTAAGGGCCCAAATTGGAATATATTCATCTTATCTAATTATGATATATAATTATTACAATAATTCCATGAAACATGTCATCTGATTAGTCTAAACAGTCAATTTATATGACCTGAACTAAAAACAATGATGTAACTAAACATATTCTGATGTCAGCTACACAATGAAGTACACATGAGCGGATACAGATTTTTTTCGAGGGGGTCCGAGTCATTCTTAATATTTTCAATAACTATTTAATAAATTTTAATTTTCCAACCCAATCTGCTGACTGAGACTGAGCGTTTTATGGAAACTACCATGTCCAATCTAAAAATGAGCTTTACATCAGACAAACATTATAATGATGAGCCCTGCATTTCCATATCATTTTAAGGAATTATATAAGGAACTAGACTCTTGTTGCTATAGCAACAAAAAGGTCTTCCGTTCCTCATACATTAATCTGTAAAAAAAATCCATTTTTATCTTGTAAACAGAAAATGGATATTACATATACTGTAAAGGAATTTCCAAGAAATAAAAACAAAAAGACAAAATGTCAATTTTAACGAGGCCGGGTCTAATTTTTTCTGCCCTAGATTTGTGAATGAATTTTTTTGCATGAATTTCTACTGATATAATTATCATTTTGCGATGAAAAAAAAATAAGACATTTACCACACCGTTTGTTTAAGGGGTCATCTCAAAGTTTGTTAATTTTTAACATAGGACCCTATGGGATTTTGTTTGAAATGTATCAATTTTGCACATTTTTTACATTTTTTAAAAACTTCTGCCCTAGGGATTTCTTTTTCTGTTCTACATATTAAAGTTATTGCTAAAAAGCATCAAATGATCAAATAAAAAAAAAATTTTACCTCCTGGTTTGTTCCAGGGGTCTTATAAAAGTTGTTTTTTGTATGCCCAATTTCCCAGATTTGTCAGATGATGGCTATTTTTTATTTGACAAAGGCGAAAATGGTGATCTTAATAGTATTATTAAAACATTCAGACATATCTAAGTAATAAATAATTATATAACATTACATACTAAGGGTCATAAATATAAAATACATGGTTACTGTCTTGAGGCGGGTTAAGAAAACGTGACAGAGGGCTAGGCATGCGGAACCCTTTTCACGTTTTCGACCCGAGCCCAAATACAGCTTATACTTCGAGACATTTATGTTTATTCCACTGTATAACATCAATTTTACGCATTAAATGACCAATTTTCAACAAATTTCTCTGAATTTCTGTAGTTGAAACTATCACGCCATGGCATCAACCAAGCAAAAAGATGACGTCACAATACAAATGAAACGCTGCGCGAAAGCGTGCGTACTCGTTCTGTACTCGGCCTCGTTAAGTACTTTTTGTGACGACCAGAAGTTACGCCGGATCATACAGAATATAGTAAACACATCTTCATACATTGTTTTGTCTTTCTTCAAAGTTTAGATGTTCAAATTTTTGTTAGTTATAATATCTCGTTGAGAAAAGGTTTTGTCGGGACCGGAAACGAACGAACGGAAGTGAAAAAGAAATTGAAAATACATATTTTAGTACATTTACCTACGATACGTTACTGTTCATCACATTGAATAAAATGTTCTAAAAAATTCTAAAGTTAAAAAAAAAAAAAAAAAAATTATTGCTTGAACGCTTCGAGTGAGAACCGAAAGTGACGACCAAATGAAACCCGTTTAACACATGTTCAATCAAATGTCCATTATCCATACAAGTTTTGAGTCTTGATCTCTCAGAGTTTCTGAGATCTTGTGGGTACTTTGTTCTTAAAAAAGAAGTTTACCTGAGATATTTGAGATGTCTCACCGGAAGTAGAACTTTTTATGTTTTTTTACCATGTGTAGATGACCTTTTGTATTTTTATAGCTAAAATGTTACTTCCTTGCTAAATAACCAACATATTTTTAAAAATCAAAATTGGGTGTACTTCCTGTGACGACCGGAAGTCTTGCCGGAAAACGCAAAATAGTGTTAACACATGTACATACATAGGTCTATCATCCCACAAAGTTTGGTTGTTCAAGTTGTTACTGTTTTTGAGATCTCGTCGAAATAAGGCTTTTTGTCTCGGGACAGGAAACGGGCAAACGGAAGTGCTCAATGAAAATTAAATTTGTTATTTCTTGTTTACTTGCCAATCTTACATTATTATTCATCGAAGAAGCTTAAAATATCGAATGAAAACAGTTAAACGGATAAAAAGATTGATTTGTTTGAACTCTTCCTGTGTGGGCCGGAAGTGACGGAAGACAAAATGAAACTAGTTAAACACATCTTCAATCAAATGTTCATCATTCATGAAAGTTTCGAGCTTTGATAGCTTTTAGTTTCTGAGATATCGCGTGTACAAAGCTACCTGAGATAATTGAGATATCTCACCGGAAGTAGAATTTTTGTTTATATAACATCGCAAAGATAACATTTGCATAGATTTATACTTATATATTTATTCTAAGGAAAAAGAATCAAAAACGTAAAAATTATATTTTTTTAAGTGCTTCCGGTGAACCGGAAGTTATGACGATCAAAACAAAATAGTTTAATCACATCTACATCTATAGGTCTATCATCCCACACAGTTTGGATGTTTAAGTCTTTACCGTTTTTTGAGATCTCGAGGTGACAAACTTTTCGTCACGGTACAGGAAACGGACGAACGGAAGTGAATTTAGAAAAACTTAAATCACAATCTTCTAGATCTTTTTATTCTCAATAATCATTCACATTTTTAGGGAAATCTGTTCAGACATCTCTGAGATATTCACGAGACAAAAAGGGGGAAAAATAAGAAGAAGAAGGAAGAAAGAAAAAACCTAACAATCACTATAAAGTCTTCCGTTGGAAATGGAAGACCTTAATAAGGAATCATTCTTTGAGTATTATGAGGTGATAATTTTGGTCGGGGCCTGATCAAATCCAATAAAGGCCGAAGAATGATTCCTTATTACTTATATTTGTATAATTTTAAGCCATCGTACGATTAAATATTTAAATACTAGACTCTTGTTGCAAAAGCGTCTTCCGTTTTGATATACATGAATCAATTAAACCGTAGACATTGCTTCTCTTACATAGAGAAAATAGTTGATATGATAATTATTGTGAATGATATATCCAGACGCTACTTCCATGTAAAACAACGAAATTGAAAAAGAAATCAATTTTTTAAGTACTCTCTGTGACGACCGGAACTAATGCCGAACTAAACAAAACAGGTTAAACATTTGTACAATTATAAGTCAATCTTTCCTCAAAGTTTGGTTGTTAACGTTTCTGCCAAGTCTGAAATCTCTTTGAAACAATAGTTTTTGTCTGAAGACGGGAAACGTACGAACGGAAGTGATTAATAAAAAAAAAAGCTGGTGTTTTTCGTACATTTGCTTAGCGTACATCACTGTTTATCAGGCTCGATGAAACACCCAAGAAATTCAGTTAAACTTTTTAAAAATATGATTTATTTGAATCCTTCCGGTGAAAACCGGAAGTGACAGTTGACAAAATAAAACCCGCAAAACATATCATCAATCAAATGTCTATCATTCATGAAAGCTTTGTGTCTCAATCACTTACAGTGACAAAAATATTGCGGGCATCAAATTTGTAAAAAAGGAAAGCTACATAGAGATATTTGAGATGTCTCACCGGAAATAACAGTTATTTGAAAATTTAACATTATAAAGATGACACATCTAAAATTGTATACTGATATATTAATTCCATGTAAAAGAAATAAATAAAGAAAAAATATAATTTTTGTAGTGCTTTCGGTGACGACTGGAAGTAACGCCAAACAAAACAAAATAGTTTAAAAACATGTACATACAAAGGACTATCATCCCACAAAGTTTGATTGTTCAAGTCGACACCGTTTATGAGATCTCGTCGAAATAAGGATTTTTGTCTCGGGACAGGTAACGGACAAACGGAAGTGCTCAATCTAAATGGTATTAAATATTTCTTTATACTTGCCCTTTGTAATTCATTTCTCATCGAGCACACTACAAATATCAATGGAAACAAGTTAATCTGATAAACAGTTCGATTTGTTAGAACTCTTCCTGTGTGGACTGGAAGTGACGGAAGGCAAAACGAAACTGGTTAAACACATCTTCAATTAAATGTCTATCATCCATGAACGTTTTGTGCTTTGATCATTTATAGTTTCTGAGATCTCGTTTGTACAAAATGTGTTTCAAAAAAGCTACCTGAGATATTTGAGTTATCTCACCGGAAGTAGAATTTTTTTGTTGAATTAACATCGCATAAATAGCCTATGCATAGATTTATACTTATATATTTATTTTATGGAAAAGGAATTTTATGCGAAAAAGTAGTTATTTTTGAAGTGCTTCCGGTGACGACCGGAAGTTACGACGAACAAAACAAAATAGTTTAAACACATCCACAGTTATTGGTCTATCATCCCACAAAGTTTTGATGTTCAAGTCGTTACCGTTTTTGAGATCTCGTTGATACGAACTTTTTCAACGCGGGACAGGAAACAGACAAACAGAAGTGCTCAATCTAAATGGTAATAAATATTTCTTGTATACTTGCCCTTTGTACTTCATTTCTCATCGAGCACACTACAAATATCAATGGAAACAAGTTAAACTGATAAACAGTTCGATTTGTTTTAACTCTTCCTGTGTGGACTGGAAGTGACGGAAGGCAAAACGAAACCGGTTAAACACATCTTCAATCCAATGTCTATCATCCATGAACGTTTAGTGCTTTGATCTTTTATAGTTTCTGAGATCTCGTTTGTACAAAATGTGTTTAAAAAAAGCTACCTGAGATATTTGAGATATCTCACCGGAAGTAGAATTTTTTGGTTGAGTTAACATCGCATAGATAACTTATGCATACATTTATACTTATATATTTATTTTATGGAAAAGGAATTTTATGCGAAAAAGTAGTTATTTTTGAAGTGCTTCCGTTAGACGACCGGAAGTTACGACGAACAAACAAAAATGTTTAAACACATCTACAGCTATGGGTCTATCATCCCACAAAGTTTTGATGTTCAAGTCGTTACCGCTTTTGAGATCTCGTTGATACAAGCTTTTTCGACGCGAAACCGACGACCTGAAAAAGATTATTGACAAAAAGAAAAAAAATTCTCGAGATTTTGTCATTTTCTTCCATTCTAGAAAATTTCACATAAATCTATCCAGTCATCTCTGAGAAATCTTGTGGACAAAAACTGGGAAAAAAACAATAATAATAATAACTAGACTCTTGTTGCTATAACAACAAAAAGGTCTTCCGTTCCTCATGTATTAATCTGTACAAAACATCCATTTATCTTGTTAACAGAAAATGGATATTATATAGACTGTACAGGAATTCCCAAAAAATAAACAAAACAAAAAGACACAATGTCAATTTTTGAGTACTTTTGTGACGACCGGAAGATACGCCGGATCATACAGAACATAGTAAACATATCTTCATACATTGTTTTGTCTTTCCTCAAAGTTTGGATGTTCAAGCTTTTGTTAATTTGTTGTAAATATCTTGTTGAGAAATGGTTTTTTTCTGGGGGCCGGAAACGAACAAATGGAAGTGATTAAAGAAGTTGAAAGTACATATTTTAGTACATTTAACTACAATACGTTACTGTTCATCACATTGAGTAAAATGCTAAAAAAAATCTAAAGTTAAAAATAAAAATTTCTGTTGCTTGAACGCTTCGTAGTGAGAACCGGAAGTGACGTACGACTAAATGAAACCCCTTTAACACATGTTCAATCAGATGTCCATTATCCAAACAAGTTGTGTGTCTTGATCTCTCACAGTTTCTGAGATCTTGCAGGTACTTTGTTTTTAAAAATGAAGGCTACCTGATATCTTTGAGATGTCTCACCGGTAGTAGAACTTTTTATTTATTTTTTTTACCATCTGTAGATGACTGTTGCATTTTTATAGCTTAAATGTTATCCGATGCTAAATAACTAACATATTTTTATTAAAAATCAAAATTGAGTGTACTTTCTGTTCGACCGGAAGTTACGCCGGATAAAAAAAATAGCGTTTACACATGTACAAACATAAATCTATCATCCTACAAAGTTTGGTTGTTCTTGTCGTCACCGTTTTAGAGATCTCGTCGAAATAAGATTTTTAGTCTCGGGACAGGAAACGGACAACCGGAAGTGCTCAGTGAAAATTCAATTTATTATTTTTTGTTTACTTGCCTATCTCACATTAGTATTTATCAAAGTAACTGAAACTATCGAATGAAAACAGTTAACCGGATAAACAGCTTGATTTGTTTGAACTCTTTCGGTGTGGACTGGAAGTGACGGTCGACAAAATGAAACTGGTTAAACACATCTTCAATCCAATGTCTATCATCCGTGAAAGTTTTGTGCTTTGATCACTTTTAGTTTCTGAGATATCGTGGGTACAAAATGTGTTTTAAAAAAGCTACCTGAGATAATTGAGATATCTCACCGGAAGTAGAATTTATTTGTTGATATAACATCACATAGATAACCTATGTATAGATTCATACTTATATATTTATTATATGAAAAACGAATTTAATGCGTAAAAATAAGTATTTTTGAAGTGCTTCCAGTGGCAACTGGAAGTTACGCCGAACAAAACAAAATAGTTTAAATACATCTACAGATATAGGTCTATCTTCCCACAAAGTTTGGATGTCCAAGTGCTTGCAAATTCTGAGATCTCGAGTGAACAAGGTTTTATGCCGCGAGACAGGAAACGGTCGACCGGAAATGAATTTTGAAAAAATGAAAATAAACGCCTCGAGATATTATCATTCTCTATCATCCCTGAAAATTTCAGGAAAATCTTTCAAGCCATCTCTGAGAAATTCTGCCGACAAAAAAAGGGGGAAAAACGCGGGTAGGTTAAGGCAACTCATAGTTTAATGACCGTCAAAATTATGATCAATTTAAATAATGTTTATTTTTATGAAAACAGCGTTAGATATTAATACCAAGTGAAAGAGTTCACCAAGATATTATTTTTCTACTTCGAATCGAGTCAATCTTTGAAGCTGCCGTGCCATGGTATCACATGACAGTTAAAAATAGATCACTTTTTTACCTTAACAGAAAATCAAAAAGTGTAACACTACCCCGAAGTTCATTTGTATGTTTTCTACAATAATTCGATTGGAAATTAGTTCATGTTTATTAGTATTACTGCTAGAATCCTATTGTACATCGCATAAAATAAATATTGTAAATATTTATCGGAAACCCTCTCAACTTCTAAAATTTCATTGAAAATACTACGTATTTTTCGTTTAAAACAACAAGCACAGGATTCTAGCAGCACTTTTCATGTAGTTTAGGTCATATACCGTTGATATGTACCAAACTCATCTTTCCTAATATCCAGGGTAGTGTTACACTTTTGCCATTTTTTGTACACACTGACAGAGGAAAGGCTGGTCAAGCCATATATAAATGTCGATCCGCTTACCTTATAACACTCGCTGATTAAACAAAATATCCATGCCTGTATTATTCTGATTATATTCGAACTGACACTCATCTAAATCTTAGGTATCAGTATTAAATAAGTCTTATTTCGGCATTGTTTACACTGCCTTCCGATAATTTGTCTCCCGACATGATCTTCTCTTTTAAATATGCTTGTGACGTCATCAATGATAATTATACGTAATAGAGAGAAATCGAAGATATATTCAGTTAGAAGAGTTTCTAGTGATATTTTATGTCTGTAATTTTTATAATATAAACCAGCGATAAAGTTAAAATCGACATGTTTCTGAGTAAAATATGACATCATGCTGCTTATTGTGACGTCATATCGACCAGAGGAATTTGATCACTGTTAGTTGCCTTATCATACCCGCGAAAGAAAAAGAAAGAAAGAAAAAACATTACAATCACTATAAGGTCTTCCATTGAAAACGGAAGACCTTAAAAAACATTACAATCACTATAAGGTCTTCCGTTGAAAACGGAAGACCTTAAAAACATTACAATCACTATAAGGTCTTCCGTTGAAAACGGAAGACCTTAAAAAACATTACAATCACTATAAGGTCTTCCGTTGGAAACGGAAGACCTTAATAAGTAAGCAAACCCCGCTGGCGCCTCAATTTGGCGTTATTTGTATTATGGGTTATATAGTACAAAATCGATAAGTAGTGTTATCACAGGCAAAGACACTGGATAATGTAAATATAACCTATTCAAATAAGTCAAAAAGTAGCCTCTAACACAACGAACACCTTTCCCTTTATTAAATTAGGATGCACATCATTACTTAAAAGTACAATGTTAAATATGATGTATCAAGTATTACTACAGTTTTATACACTCACCATCAGCAATTCAGCATAGTCAGTTTGGTTGGACTGAGATATTGGAACATTGTCTGCATCAACTAAAAAATTAAAGTATTAATCTTATAATTATACCATCACTAAAATGTTTTGACATATAAAAAATACAACATTAACCTCAATTATTTATCCTTTTACAGGGCTGACAAATATTTATCAAATATGCTTCATTTTCAATGTTCCTTCCTATTATAAATCTGCATATCAAGTAGTGTGAAAGGCTAAGGAAAAACTATATTATTGTTACCATGCTTTAAGGATTTTAATATTTGCATGTAATTAAACCATACCATTGACATAAAGGCAACTTTGCAAATCATCAGTTGGGTGTAATGGTGGATTACTCAATTGATGAACTCTGTCTATAAATAAAAAAGTATAGCAATCATTTGATTACTTATAAAGTTTAATTTAACTATTATAAATGTATTACATTTTTAACAAGTTCATATAAATGTACTGGGTATATAGCTTGATACGATGAACATGTTTTACCATGCAGTACCATTTACTTTTTGAAGTTTCAGATAAGCTTTTTTGATTCCTAAATTTTAAAAACTTTCTTATCTCAAGTATTTGCTTTGTATATTGTAAAAGTTGTTAAAGTTTTTTTCCTAAGAAAATCATGGATCCATCCTTACTGTCACTGTCATAAAATGCAGCTTTAAGGATTACGTTTACTCAGAGTTTGAGATTTCAAAAAATATTTTTACAAAGTTCAATATCTGAAGTCCAAAGTTGTTTTAAAAAAACAAAATAACAACATTATTAACAATAATCGATATTGATATCCATGATTTGTTTATTTGAGGAAGATATGCTCCGACAAAGGTAGATTAATATTAAAAACAGAGGAAATTCTGATTAATTTTTTATTTTCTTTTTTTCTCTTTAAAACTTTCCGTTGCATTGTAATTACAAAAGTTAAGTTTCTATTAGTTTTTTTTCATATCATTTTACATAAATTATGTTATTGTTGTATTTACTCGTCTGTAAATTTATATCACTGGCTGGCACGCGATTGGAAAAATCTTTAAAATATATTAAATCGATTCAAGATAAAATATCTCAAAATTTTGATCATTGACCTTATATAATGTTAATGTCAACATAATACAGACAACAAAAACAGTTTTAGGCAATTAATGGTTTGGAGCTCCTATAAGTCAGTTTTTTGTAAATCTCGATCAAAAATGGGTGCAATTTTGGAAATTGATAGAGGAAATTCGGACTAAATTAAACTTAAAATATGAGCTTAAGGAAGGAGTCTTTTCTGGTTTTCGACTTGTCAAACGTAAATTTGATTAATTGTTCATTAAATCAAGATGAAAGGAAATTAAAATAGTATATTTTTCTTTCTTTTTTACTATTATACAACTTGGCATAGAAAAATGTAATCAATGTTTAGAATGGAACAAGGACTATATTTTTGGCGTAATATTGGCGTAGGAAAATATCACATGTTGCGCAATTCAGAATTGCTGCAGATTATATATATATAATGAGTCTGTTTTAGCATTTTAAAAACAATATGAATGTTGGATTTTTTTTTTACTAATGTGAACTAATAATATGATACTTGGGTTTCAGAATATGTTTTTAAAATATGATTTGCCTATCAAATAACATTTTTATAAGCTTTTTAAAGCGCCCATTCTATACATTGATTTTTGTGAAAAAATCACTAAAATCAGTTTTTCTCTCTTATGAAACGGTCAATATATTAGCCTTTCTGTCAATTTATATCTTTATATAAAGTCTTCATAATACATAAAAATTAGAAATATTCTATTATTGGAAGCATAAAAAAATAATCAAAATTTCTTCAAAATTTAAGAAAATTAGAGGAAATGCGGGCTAAGCAACAATATCAATTTTAGTATAAATATTTATTCCAATTTAGTAGTATAAGCTGATAGACACTCTCATGGTCTATGATTTCATTGAAGATTTGAATCTTCAAATCTTAAACAAATGTCTACAGAACTATAAAGAGCTACACGTATTTTTATCACTCTTTACGTTGAGGAAAAAGGTAGTGACCTTGACCTGACCTTTATCCGAAAACAAAAAGGTCAAATTAAATTAAACTGATAGAATCATTAAGTAATATGATCCGTTTGACTGTGTCAAAATTTCATGCATTTCTTATTATAAGAAGTATGTTTGATAATAAAAAGACTCCTTCCTTAAAACGATTCAGTCAAATATAAAATTATAGTCTGTCCCAAGTTATTGCTTCCATCGCTTTTTGATGATTTTTGATAAAATTACACATACCTGTGAAAGAAATACAGTTGAAATCGTTAAAAGGGATCCAATATATCTTCATTGACAAATTATCCCTTTCCACTCAGAAAAATTCACAGGAACGAAAACAAATTCCTTACGGAGATTTAGATTTATAATGGGGAATGTTTACATCTTTTCTCCATTCCGGAATACACTCGGAATACATCGCACTATTTTTTAACGTTATCATCCGGGCCAATTAATGGCTGTTGCAATGCAAAATCTCCGTAGACTTTCAATTTCGGGATGTGTATTGAAACTTGAAGCGGTAGAGGGGGCGTTTCAAAACAGATAATCTGGACATTTTTTCTATTAGTGGATGAACGTAGTTTGAGAACAAAGGTATTTACTGTTATTGAAATTAATCAAGCAAAAACTGGTGGAAGCAAAAACTCGGGACAGAGTATAGTAAAGCTATTCGTATTTAATCATTTCCCAAATTGTTTTATTATTTGTAATACTTACAAAATAAAGAAAACCTTGAAAATAATGGACAATTTTGACAAATTTTGACAATTTTTTCAAAAAACATTCACAGGTCACTAGCAGAAAAAGTAGGTCATTGACCTAGTTATTTGAAAGTGAAAAATAGCACCACAATAGGGGGGCTACAATGTAGAATAAGTAGTTTTTCATTCCTATTAGTGGATTTTGTTTTTTGCCCTTGAGTAAACGTAATCCTTAAATAAAACCAAAAACATAATGATCTTATCATTTTAATAATTCTTATGTATTTGGACACTGGAGCATTTAATAATCATGTTAATGTCCAATAAACTATGATTAACTAAGCAAAATGTAATGCAAAAAAAAAAAAAAAACATCTTGAGACTAAGTATACAATCATAGATGACTGAGTTATGAATGGACCAGAATCAACATACAACCTAAGCTAAAAATTTAAATCATGAGATTTTGTTAGACCTGCTTATAATATAATTAAGTAAACTTACGAATAATAACAAATAACAATGGACTCTAACATATAGTACATAGACATAATATAAGTAGGCCTATACATACACTTAGCCTATGCATGGAGCTTTTGAAAAATATGTAAATGCAAGGAAACAATTCTTAAAAATATATACCTTCGCCTATGGGAACTGAGAGTTGCAGACACAGCCATAGTTCTCTGATCATAACTGGGGTGATGCCTCTGTCTGGCTTTGATTTTGAATTTCCATGAACTGGATGTGTACATGATCGTTTGCTCCGCTTCCAATACAAACCCAAAAAATCCTTGTGAAACTGGCAGAATTTTCGGTCTAGATGGGCTGCAGTAATAACATTCACACCAGCTCTGCACAGGATTAAATAAATTTCTGGCAGGTCTATGCCTTTAGAGTTTGCATTTAGGTATCTTAAATGGTGATATAAATTGATATAGTGTATGTTTGTTACCGCATGCGCGGATCCAGAAAACATTTCCAGGGGGTGTCCGAGGGAAAATTTTGTTCTCCAATGTTGGAGAGGGGTTTTGAGGCCTATTTCGGGAATTTTGCTATATAATCTTATTAATTTGAATTTTCCAAGAGTTGGAAGGAATAGTCCATGCACTCCCTTCTAGGTCCGCACATGAACGATTATGATCTTCCTGCTGTACCAAAACAACGAACTGTATTAAACATGCGTTTTTACACATATTTTACAATCAAGTTGAACAAAAAGTGTTATTCAAAATACCCCAAATGACTGTATTAATGATTTCGTTAATAGAATAATAAATAGCCTTATCTTGAAATTTTTAAAGCTGCTATGCCCGATTTCATTAATATTTAAAATGTTGTGTTCGCTTTTATACGATGGCTATGCTAAGTATGTGTATCATAATAGACATTGCAGTAGTTTTCCAGGTCCATTAAGCCATATCTTAATGAAAAAGTGATGTACACAATTTATTTACAATAACAAACGACATAAATTGTATTGATTTCTTTCGTCTCATAATAAATTCCGTCTCATAATAAAATTCGCTGCTGAGGTAAGGCGGGTATGGTTGTATTACGACTTTGAAAAAAAAAATTCAAATCAAAAATAAACGTGAGTACATTTTATTCACTAATATTTGGGGAAGTGTTTTGTATACATGTACAATCGATACATCACATGCGGGTTGAATAAACCCAATCATTCGGGAACAAAAACCAAACGGTTCCCGTTTCTAAACATTCCCAAGATGGAGTTTGTTTGTTTGTTTGTTTTGTTTTTTGTGTTCTCATACAGAAATTTTTTATGTACTTTAGATAATTCAAACCTTGAAAGATGACGGATTTTGCTTGTGTAAATAGGCATCTTTGGTCTGTATAGAAAAATATTTAATATTCTCATAGCAAAAAAAATCGGACTATGTAGCTTTAAATTATCTGTATGTTTTAAAATCTTCCTTTTCTCGGACTTGTGAACACTATCTTAATTTTTACATTTTATTCCATACAAAGTAAAAACTTTTACCACATCATACGTGTAATATTGACAATCACGATCGTCAGTTGTAAACGTTTGAACTCTCGGAAAAAGATGTATAATTTTGTTCTTAATGTTCTCTAATATCTTAGCTTATTTATCGATACATCTACGATTGTGATTTATATTATAGTTCTAATATTCAAAGATAGACCTAAGAAAGTTAACGATTACACATAGTTCATCATCATACGATGAAATATAAAAGTTATGTAATGCAAAACATTTACGATTCTATATCTCGATTGGAGCTAAGGAGTTTTTTTTTTTTACCAACTTGTGGTCTTACAGTTTGTTTTAGTGATTAAATCCGCTTGACCAACTGAGTTGTCTAAAATATAATAATGATAAAATTTTGTGATTAAACATTGATATATTTTATATACTAAAATTATACATAAACTGAAAGAATAAAAACTATTTTCATGAAGTATATTACAGTCCTAGAAATATTTCCTTCCTTTACCGCTATATTCGCGCCTTTATACACAGTAGATGTTCTTTATGACCATAAAACATGTAATGACTTGAAAGTCCGTGCGGTCAGAACCATCCATGTTAAAATTAAATGTCTATGATGTGCGGTGTCCAATTTTAGAGACACGGTTGAAATTTCGTTTCAAGAAAGAATGTCTCTGTTTGAAATGCTCTGAAGAAGGAGACAGAAGATACGAAGAAGGTATCAATAGGACTTGAAGCGCGCACGCAGGGGGTGGGGGCGGGGCGGGTGTGCACTGAATTCTTGATCTCGAACACGGTCGAGGAAGCATCACTATTATCTCCAAATAAGTTATTACATGCATTTCTTGTTTTTCTGTCCAAAGATTCAGTTTTGTTCTTTCACATGCATGAAATCTACAGTAAAATGTCACCAGATGGAATTTTTTTTAATGTTGATCATCTGGCTAAAATTTTGTTCTAGGATCATATCAAAATATTTTTTTCAGTGCCCCATTCCTCCTTATTTGGCATATCGCAGTTAATATTACCGTTCATTAATTAACTCTGAATGAAAAAAATACATATAAATTACATGCTTCCTTTGGTGCTCTGTCAATATTTCAATTCTAAGTATAAAAAAAAAAGACACACGGTCTCCTTCAAGCGATTCATATTTTCTCGATTTCTTGCATATTATACAATACCAGAGAACGATGCTGTATGTAGTACCTTTTTACCCGATTTATGTTTTAAATTAAAAAAAAACGCATGGATATTACCGATGTGTTTTATTTGGGTTTTTTTAATCAGCACTAACGGCTGCATAAAAATAAAAAAGTCGCGCACACTCGTATTATACTCGGCCTTCGGTGGTGGACTAAAGTATTAGCTCTTGCCATGTTAAAGTTGGACTTAAGACCTGTATTTTGACAGTATTTAAGATTATCCTAAGATATGACAAATTTATGAGCTATGGTGAGATCTTATAAAAAAAATATTTGGTCTTAAGATAGATTTTAGTCAAAAGACGGTTACGTTAAACGAGCCCCAGGTTTATATGGCAGAGTAGGAAAAAGTAAGATTGGTCTTGCTCTTGTGGGGGAGGGGGCATTTCCTTAAGCCAAGGTTGTGCATTAGGACAAATATTATTTTCCGGTTCTGACGGAAAGGTCCTGGGGATCTATTCACAAAAACCATACTCCAGCCATGGTAAAACGCAGACAACGAGTTGGCGCTGTGTGACGTAGTGACGTTATTATTATGATGTCATTTTTTACGTTGTGACGTTATCAGCAGTATTTCACTAAACACATAGATCATACGATGTATATTGATACAAATTTAAAAAATCAATAATGAAAAACATAACCTGAATGTATTTAATATTTTTTTTATTTTAATGTATATTTTTCAAATTGCCATAGGCCCAAATAGGCCCTGTAGCACTTAACGTAGATATTCAAATAGGCCCAAATAGGCCCTGTGGCACAGAAATGGTTAAATAGGAGGGTGCATCCATCATTTACCTTTTTACTACAAATATTTATGATCAAATTTAAAAAGCAGTTATTCTAAACAGTTTTCTTAGCAGTCTTTGGGGTATATAGGCAGTTATAGCTTAATTAATACTGTGGTGGTTTTTCTTTATTTTTATTTTAGAGTATTTTCCCTTTAACCCGACCGGGCGTGGTATGCGCGTGCCGGGACTGTAGAGCCCGACCGGTCGGGGTGTTTTAGTCAGTCTTTAACTTTATTATATCAGATACAGACGCACTTTCGGGGATTGGGGCTAAATTTCATATTCATCTAATATGTAAACGGTGTGACCGTTGGACCGAACGCAGATTCAACACAGTACAGGCCCCGCCGCCACCAAAAAATTACCGTACTCAGCCTCAATTCTCAACTCAAGTGCTGAGGACGTCCTCAACTGAGAAATTTCTCAAATCGCCGCCACCAACTACATTGAGTATGTACTCAGTAGAGTAGGATTTTTTAAGTTCTCAACTCTACCGAGTACATACTAAACTGATTTTTTTTTCATTGCTTTAAGCGGTTTTGTGAAATGCAAATGGAAACAAAATATACAGCGTATTGTAATTGTTACGTATTAATGAATATTATCGTCTGCTTTGTTTATTTCTAAAATGATGGAGTTTGTGGAAATTCAAACGGCAAAAGAAACGAGTTTTTAATAAGAAAAGGGGCACCAATTGGACCCCAGAAGAGGAGATACTTCTAATTGAAGAAGTATTAAAGTATGAGGAAACTCTTTTCGTCAAAATGAAGGGTTCGGGGAGTAAAGGGAAGCATGGTCAAGTGAAAGAGTCGACCTGGAGATCAATCGCCGAAACTCTGAATTTGTAAGAGCTTCTACTCAGACTACTGTATGATATACCAGTAACAGTATTTAGTTTTCTTAATTTTAAAGGAAACAATATCTAAATTTAACCTTACCGTTCCGTGTACTTGTTGTTTCGGTGTCTATTTAAAGTAATCTCCCCTGATTTAAGCAAAGGTGACGTGTCATTTCGACTCATGACCTTCTGAAATCGGACTTTTCCAACTATATATTTACTATATAAGTCTATTTTGTGTACGTTTATGATTATAGTATGGAAAATATACATGCTTTGGAAAACGTTTTAATAATATACTGTCTTCTGTAATCGTAACTCGAGCACTGGAAGTTCATTTAAATAAATATGTGCATGTTTGTTAAAAAGTCATACATGTACATGCTAAATACAATATATTCACAACAACTTCCAGTGCCTGTGGTCCATATATACGGAACTTACTGAATGGTATAACTAATCTCGGCGTTAAAATTTTTTTATGCAAAATTGACTTTTTGAATTAGAAATTACAAGAACGACAGGGACAATGAAACAATTAAAAAGAAGTTCAACAACATCAAACAGCGAGGTATAAAATTTGTTGATTAAAACTTGTTCCTTTGTTGTTCTTGCATGTTTCAGTTTATTCTGCTTTTGTAATTTTGTCACCGTTGACACGATTTTTATTTTACAGGTACTATATTTTAATTAAAAAAATTTTTTGTAATGAAACAAACAACCAATATTAAAAATTAACCATTTGCTGTTAAAATTATCTTCGGTCAGAACTATTTAATTCTATTTTATTATGCATTCATAACAATATACATCTTCGCTAGCAAAAGGTTTTCGGTCTACTTGGGTTTATAAGGAACGGAGTGGACCGAAAACCCTTGGCTTGTGAAGATGAACATTATATTTAGAGTGAAAAATTGATTCGTTTGTAATACTATTATTCAAAAATGTGAAAAAAAAAATACAAGGGGTAAAGTGAACTTGTATCAGTAAAACTGACTTAATTTCAACACTAACAAAATATATTTAATTTCTTTATACATACAAATAATAAAGTTAAATGCTAAAGTTTATTTTAAGAAGATGTAATTGTGTAGAGTTCAAAACAAAAATAAAATAACGAATTAAATATTATTGTTAAAAACGAATTGATACAGGCATATAGAAAATTGACATGATGCGATCTTACTGTTCTTAATTGATAAGGGTTTTAAGAAATATAAACTTACGCAGGTAAAGAAAAAATCGGTATGCTTAGAAGGCCTAAGACAGGAGGAGGTCCAGCCCCCCCTTCTTTAACAGCATCGGAGGACGCACTGATGCAAGCATTTGACGGACGGCCACAGATATGCGGTCTGGCGGACGGTATCGACACTGACGCCAATGACGGTAATATGAACAACAAACTCCCAATTTTTAAATCATCTCATTACTTCACATTTACTCACATTCATTTTCTTTTTATAAATAACAGGTACTTATATTCAAACGAATATATATAGGCATCGATTGAATTTCTTTTTATGATGAATATACATGTACAACTCACACAGGTAACTGAAAAACTAATTATAAAAATGTAAATCTAGAAACAACAGAAACATCAAAGGATGTGGAATCTATCACATTGGCTTCCGGAACAACATCGTCCACTTCGTCAACGTCTAAACCATCGGCCTCCACGTCGTCCTCTTTATCGGAGCGACCAACTGCTTCAAAAAAGTCAAAAAGAAAACAAACGAACGATGTGTTGGAAGAAGAAGAGTTAGAAAATTTAAGATTGGATAACAAGAGAATTTAGGTCGAAATTGAAAAATTGATAATTGAAAAACAAAAATTAGAAGCAGAGAAAGAGCTTATTGAAATAAAGAAAGCATTTATGGTTCGTCAGTTTGAGGAGCGATATCCTCATTCCACAGATTGCACAGGCAATGACATATTTTGTCGCTTGATTTGGATCTGTCCTGTTTAAAATTATTGACCACAATATTAATAATTCCGGGTATATGCCGTATTTTGTTGAAAATATGCATTAATTGCAAAACATGATTAATATCAATTCATGAAATATATATTTAACAATATGAATTATTTATATGAAACAAAGATGCCTGTATTTGGATATCTAATTACAGACTTTCGTATACCTAAGCACTCCTTGAAGACAAGAAAATCTGCGTTTCAGAATTTCAAATGTCTGTTCCACCATCACCCTAGTTTTACAGAGGGATGCATTAAACCTTTGCTGGGGGGCAGTGTACGGGTTTAGAAAAGGTGTCATTAGGTACCTTTTACAAGGATAACCAGAATCTCCCAAAAGAAATCCACTATGAACGCCTGTTCGAATGACATATAAAATCATTAACTCATTCGTATAGCTTTTGAATTAACTATTCTGTATTTGCATGTATCTGAATTATATATTTTCTTAGCCTAATACCATTCTCAAACTGCTGACACAAAGCCGACTCCCGCCATATCCGACTATCGTGCAAGCTACCGGGCCATTTTGCGCAAATATCTTATATTTAGCATCGCACAATTTAACAAAAACTAACATTGTTCAAAACAACATGTATTTCACTGTTATTCCTTCTTCATAGTGTACTAGTAATTTTTTATAAATTGACTCTACGCTTAATTTATATGAAAATAAAAACTCATTGTCATTGTAAATATAATTGCATGTACAATACATGTAACAACGGGAAAAGCTCGTATATGTAAAAAAAAATTTTAATGGGGGGGGGGGGGGGTACCTGTAGAATCAATGAATGGAATCCTTTACGGTTGACGTAATCTGGCTCATTCTTGCTAGGAGCAATGATTCTAATAAAAGTTCCGTCAACGCACCCCAGAACATTGGGGAATCCTACATAAGAAAAATTAAATAACGTATGACAGGTGTATGATTAAGGACCGATACACGTGATTAGAAATCCAAATATTGATTTCTAAGGCATCTGTGAACCATTGTTTATTTTTTTCTTATCAAGTATTTTATAAGTTAACTTAAAGGAAATAAATATTAAACAACAAACACATTGATTTAAAATTGACATCTTGAGCTTATGATTTTTTATACCTTATAATATCAATTTTTACATGTACTTATGCTAACTTGACTGTGTGATCCTTCTGCTGTTATTCTTCAGACTTTTGAAATCATAAGTCAGTTGGAGTTGTATGATATTTATTAAGCACTGTAATCGTACAGTGGTATAAAAGCAATATATAATCAATCTGCTATCAGTCTAAAATCCATCTACTAATTATTAATCAAATCATAAGTATAAAAATCAGTAAAATAAAATAAGCAATTGTTAGTACATCCTTTCGGGTCACAGTTCATAAGTGACTTATAACGAAGTCCATTGTTAACAGTTAATTACAATTAAGAGTCTTGCATCCGTTGACCGCTTTCCAAAGTCCAATCATCATCGAGAGTTTTATTCTTCCTGGTCATTCCGCTATCACCACGAGTTCTAACTACGCAGCTGTCCCTCTCAGTCAATGACCTTTAACATTGTTCACTATACACTTAATTCGTATCGAGTGCACAACAAATTAATGACTAATTAACGTAAAGCAGAATACAATCATAAAATTATATTCCATATATATACGGCTATCTGGTTACATACGTCCCCCTAACAAAAGAAATATCCCCGAGGGAGATTTCTTTCGCCAGGTGCCCGGTGTGAGAAATTATCCTTCAAACTCTTCTAGGTCAGATGAACTTCCTGGTGACACACCGGTCAGAACATCTATGTTAAGAGGTTGAATGAAGTGACCAATTTCCTATACCGGCTTGAGACACAATAATAGTCTGTCAACAAATATGTATACTTCACTCATGACAATATATAATTGTTTAGCAATTCATGCAAAAGTCAGTAATAATCATATATACTTTTGACAACAATAGTAATCAATACAAAATAATCAAAATCAAATATAATTGCAATTAGATGCAATCAGAATTGTCCAATGTCCAAAGTTCCACACAGGTAACATATAAAGTCCATCATAAAATGTTAATTCAAGCATAAGCGCCGCTAGAATTATCATAAAATACATAAGCATATATACATGTTATACAGTCCAGCGTACATAAAAGTTACACTAAAGTTATCGGTTTCACACAATTGTATCCATTTCGAATAATCGGAACGATAATCAAGAAAAACGTTGTGTAATTCGGATTCGAAGAATTCCATTCGCAGTTCTCAGCTCACCACATTTGATTTCAAATATAACATTTCATAATTATTTCAATAACATTTTACATTTTTCACAAATTGAAACATATTGAATACACAATTTTTATAAGCACACCAACGGCACTTCCTGCGCGGATGGCGAGTTTGCTTCTCGCGGAACATCGACTGCGTTCCTCTATTTCTTAGACACCAACGCCCTTTCCGCAAGGTATTCACGTGCCAAGTCCGGGTCCGGTCCATAGCGTTCAGGCCTCGGATAATCCGAGTTCCTATTCTCTCCGGTCAACTGGTATGCTAATTCTTCAGTGATTGGTCCAATAGCGTGAGCGTCTGCAATTGATCGTCGTGGTTTTCCATAACGGGGATGTCTCTTATGTAAACAGATAGCCATGCTATGACCTTGAATTGCTAGTATTAAATAATGGTCACTATGATATTTAAGTGTACCTAGGTACTGCGCAGTGAATGGTGTTAATGATAATTAATAGAATGAACTCTGTGAATCTTGTAGCACTGCGTAGTATTCCTAAATGATATAAAACCAGGCGAATAATACGGGCATAATAATATCCAAATTGAGAGTTTAAAAACAAGTGTCATATTTGGCGATTCTGTGTCTGCAACGATAGCTCTGGTACTCTACATTGAGTCATGTATTGTGTATTCTATATATTAACCTTTGTAACCTTTTATGCCATGTATGAATGAACGTATTATGAGTAAGTGATGCCTCATACTATAGTCTGTCCCGGGTTTTCGCTTCCACGATATTTTGACAATATTATCAGTGAAAATAAGATAATATTTCATTAAAATGTGGATATTTCTAAGGTTATAAAATTTCCAGACAAAATTACCGTTACCGGACCGCTTAAATATTTTCTGCTGTTATGTTATGAGACGATTTCTGAAGTCTACGGGATTTTTCAATGTTAATTTCGGCCATTGCAGTCAAGCGTACAAGGGAGTGGTTATTATTTTTTGTTGCACATCGAAATAAAGCGCAAAAATAAAATAAAATATTCAATTTCAACTTTGCATATGTTATTGATAACTCAGCTGTTTGGTAATGTTGTAAACTATCATAAGACAATTTAAAGTCAGGAAAATATAAAATTCAAGCCGAGTGTGACGCGGTACAACCAACGATGCACAGGGCTTGCCTCGAACTGACGTGTCTAAAGTTTACAAGTATACTCTCGTCGAAATATCAGCGCATCTGGAATAAAGGTATGTAAACTGTAATTATTCTATAGTATTTGGGACATTTAACATATATAATAGCAGTTCATAATATCAGTACTTAATAGATCTTTATGAGTATCTTTTTGAATCTGTAAAGCGAAAGTAGGACTCATTGTGAAACCGCAGAATAATATAAACATCAACATACGACAATTTGATCTGTGACAGCCAAATAAAAACGTTTCTGGTAACACCCTCATATTTAATGTGACACCTAGTTATGAAAAATGAATTGTGTTTGCTGTAGTTATTTAATGGGTGGTTGGTGGGACCAGAGACATATTTATGTCTCTGGTGGGGCCATGGAAGTGGTGGAGAACATTGAGATTAACCCAAAAATATTATTAAAAAGGAATATCTATAATCATTCCAGTTTTGAGATGTACTCATCTCTAATGCCTGCTTAGAAATGTTTTTGAATTATTCGTTAATCAATTGGTACAAATTTATATAATTTTGATAAAATAGATGTATTATTACTTAAGTGTATAACGTTATTGTTTTCATTTATTTCAAAAAGGTTAACCAGACATACACTTATGTGCATTATATGTCCCGTGAATAACCAAGTCTCAGACAATAATTCACGATATGATATTAGCAGTGTTCGATTATGTCCATGATAATTATAATCAAATTAATGTGGAATAATTAACACATCATCACAAAATGGCTGACCGCTGATCAAAACGACATTTCGTTTTATTAAGTAGATTTTATGAACAGTAACATGTAACATACTTCATAGCCGAGTGGATAACATGTCGGACTAATGATCCGTACATCACGAGTTCGAATCTCGCAGGGGCTTTTGTTGTTACTTACTGGATAAATTATTTTAGATATTGATTTTTTATCCCCAAACTGAATGCAATTTTTTCGCTTATTTTACATTTGTACAGTTTATTTATTATATCTTTCATTATAAAAAAAATGCCTGTTAATTTGAGTGACTTTTTCCTTGAACTTGGCTTTTGATTGCATGGCCAAGTGTATTAATTTATTTTATATAATTTACATGCATGAAATGATTATTTCAAAACCGTCCATTTAGGAGATTAAGTTTACTGTGACATCATACGAGTAAAATATTTCCAGAAAACCAAACAGCTCAATTTTAAAGTCCATTCAGGAGTTTAAATATATTGTGACATAATACAAGTAAAATATTTTCAGAAAAACAAATATGCTCAATTTTAAAGTCCATTCAGGAGGTTAAATTTACTGTGACATCATACGAGTAAAATATTTTCAGAAAACCAAATATGCTCAATTTTAAAGTCCATATAATCAGAAATGTATATCATAATAAAGCTCCATGAAACCACTCTATGCTCTCTACTGAATTTAGTATAGTTTATCAAATATAAACTACCTGGTATGCTAATAGAATAATCACTATATCGGCTTTTTTTGAGAGTTCCAATATTCATTCATCAATAAAAATATTGTGTAGAAGTCATAAGTAGGTTAAATTCTCTTCACTTCTCAAAGTAAAGTACAGTCAATCTTCGTTATCTCGAACAATAGATGGGACTGTTTGAAAACTTTTAGTTATTTAAGTATTCAAGATATTGAGGGTAAAATACTTAAAAGATAAGTAATTGGGACTTATAAATCACTTATTCATTGTGTTTGAGATATCAGTGTTCGAGAATATAGATAAATAGAACTGTAATAGTATATGGATAGAACTGTATATGGGTTCTTCAAGTATTCTTACTCAGCTTGCAATTTACAGCCCCTTTTATATCCATATTGATCTGATTTTAGCATCATGATGGTATTTTTAAATAAAAAAAAATGTAATTATAATTTTATAATGTTTATTTTGCACAAAAGTTCATTCATGGATCTCATAACATGACAGATAATCATTATTATATATCATTTTTAATAGTTTTTTGATAATTATGAGATGTTTGTTATTTTTAATTGCAGATGTTGATATAATCACAGTTTCATGATATCAAATTACAGCTCATTTTCCAGGAAAAAAATCAAATACAAAACATTTTACTAGTGATACATGATTTCTCCAAAATGAACACATATACACAGGCACTGATAAACTGTTTCTCAACAAATGAATTCAAAAGTATTATACATGTAATATTTACATTTGTAAAATATGCAACAAATCACAGATGGGCAATATCACAGTTATCAAATGTGATTCAATTTAAATTAATGAATTCAAAAGTATTATACATGTAATATTTGCATTTGTAAAATATGCAACAAATCACAGATAGGCAATATCACAGTTATCAAATGTGATTCATTTGGAATTAATGAATTCAAAAGTATTATACAAGTCACCTGCATTATTATTCATATTTAACAACAAATAATTATGTACACATTGTGAGAAAATGGATTGAAAACTATATTTGAACACTGCTTGTGAATAAACATTTTTTTCTTTAAATTTCAAATTAATTTAAAACATGAACATTAGTAACAATTGAATTCCCTATTCCAGAGAGAAAGATGATCACAGTAGAAAGATTGATACTATAGATGAAAATCTGCTGACAAAGCCATTCATAACATGCAGAAGAAGAATAGTTCAAGTTTCACTTCTCAAAAGTCAGGTATACTAGTTCAGTATTGGGACTGCTTTTTATAACTTACCATCTTAATATATAGAATCATTGAAAATCAATGAAAAGGAATTAACAATGAATGGAAAATATCATATTTACAAGTAGAAATCATTTTAAAATTTATTTGGGATTTGTACTAGGTTCAGTCACCCTAAACAAGCGTGCATTCTTAGCACATTGAATTAGTCATACATTTGTAGTCATCATGCAACAGACTGATTGGGAAGGGGGATTCCATACCCCCCTGGAAAATGTAAGTTTATTAATAGGCCTTGAATGCATCAATCATCTTTTATTCGTTTGGTTTTGTCTCCAGAATAATTGGGTTTATTCAACCCACGTGTTATGCATTGATTCTAGAAGTAGACTATAAGTGAATAAAATGTACACAGGTAACCGTTTATATCTGGTTTGCCAAAACATTATAACCTTTATATATAGTGATATCCAAGTCGTAATAAAATCATAGCCGCCTCGACATTGGGGGCAAATTTTGTTATACAGCGATATAACGCGGTACCTGTTCGTTTGTTTTGTGAACAAATTTCGTGCATCATTTTATTCATTAAAATATAGTTTGAAAGAGAGGTAAAATATACCTGTCAATTGTATAACTAATTACTGTAAAACATTCTTATAACTAAGTGCCAGGGACGGACATTTTTGCTTCGTTATAAGAGCAATTCATTGTATCTGTCAAGTTTACAACAAGTAATAAACCCACAGGGAATTAAAAACAAGATGCTTAGTTATATAAAGCAGTCCCAAGTATAAAGAAATGAAACTAATCACTGATACAAAATATTCAAACAAGTTTTTAATTACCAACTTGTTAATAAATAATACTTATAATAGTATGCAAAATGCAAATGGACAATTATAGATTAGGTTATAGAAAATATTTTCCATTCAAACAATATATTGAAATAGAAAATGTCATGCAAGAAAAATGATTTTGGAATTGTGAAGTGGATATCTTCACATTGCAAGGGTAAGAAAGTGTTAAACTTTTTGCAAAATGATTGAAGATGTGTTGTGTCTTATCTTTAATGTTGTGTTGTTGTCAGAATGATAAAAAGTATGATGCATTAAGTAAAATATTAATGAATATACATTTTCAAACGTGTTTTCCCCAAAATTTATATCGGACTACATGTATAGAATACTGTATTGCCATTTTAGAAAATTGATAATAATTTATGAAGTTATGTGTAAATCAGTGATTAATTTTCTTTCTTTTACCTTTAAAAGGGAGCAGTTCTCCAGACACCATGGGAAGACTCATGAAGGAGCTGGATTCAGACCATACAAAGTGTTCCAACATTGGACACACTTACCTGACTTTAGAGAGGGCTTGGTACATATGCGGTGACTCCACCTCTTACACACTTCACACTCAACCCATACAATCTTTCGAGACCAACTCAATAGGATTAAGCTCACAGTGATAGGGAGGTAGACGCAAAACTGTGTGACCTGCTTTCGAAGCCAAATCGTCTATTACATATTTAGGACGAGGTTTATGTTGCTTCACCAATGTGATCAATTCAGCCTTGATCATTCCCGGAGTGTAATGAATACCCTTTCTATCAAGCCAAGACTGGATCTCGGCCTTCGATGCCGACGAAGTCGGACACTTAGACTCAGGATCCAGATGACTGTGATAGGAAGCATTATCCATCACTACGACTGAATTGGTCGGTAGGTTAGGGAGCAACTGCTCAGTGAACCACTTCGTAAAGTTTTCTGAGTTCATCTCGTCATGATAATCCTGGTTGCCTGTTTTCGACTCAAAAATGAGAGCAGATCCCGGGATCATACCCACAGCCGAAGAACCTGCATCCACAATTATCAGACGAGAGCCTTTCCCAGATGGGACAAAACGCCCATGACCTCCACGATGCGACTCAAAGGCAGAGGTAGATGTCCTAGGACAGTCCACCCAATCTCCCCTCGCTACATGATTGGTGTTCAACCAAGTCTCATCCAAATACACAATAGGACGACCCTCCTCTCTAAACTTCCTAATGGACCTCAGGTAAGTATGTCGCATACTTACGATATCGTTCCTGTCTCCAATGTAGCGTTGGTTGGAACGAGTTTTGTAGAATCTGGAAAAAAATAGACATGATATTTTTAATACACATACTAGTACCACTTTTCATTATCACATGTAAGCGAATTATTGATGGTATGATCTGTTTTTATATTATGTTAATTGATTGATTGAATTGGGAAACATTTTTTCATGAATATGGCATATGCTCAAATGATTTACACATTTATTAGACAGATTGAAGGTGACTTGGCAGTATTGCAGTAGGAAAATGAGATTCATCTCTATGTGCTTACCTGAACCCAAGATCCTTCACAAGTCTCCCCAATGGAGACTTTGTGATCCTGACTCCCTTTTCTACTAGTACATCTGACAGTCGACGAAGTGAAACGTACTGGCCCTTCAACTGCATATCATGAATGGTCCTCTTCACCAAATCTGCATCGAAGTCATCAAGCTTTCTACAGGGACCACGTTTCTTCTTAGGAACAGGTACAGGAGGAGCTGCCTGAAGATCCTCCACCACCATCTCCACAGGGTCGACAACAACCTTCTTTTTCAGTGTTTTCACACTTATCCCTAATGATGTTAAAAAATATTCTACTACCCATTTGTATTTATTAAGCTACATGTACCTGAGTCACTCAGCCTCACATGATATTTTTTGATGTTGATTTTTGTCTATTATTGTGCACTATCCTTCAAAAATCATCTATAGAAACAGTTTTCAAATAATATCATGGGCAAGTGTATTTAGCTCACCGAGACAAAGTCTGGGGGAGCTTATGCTATACCCCGGCGTTGGCGTCAGCGTCCAGACCTGATTCAAGTTTTTGGTGCACTAGGTCCTGTATCTAAGTTATTACTATCTTCACCAAACTTGCACGGATGCTACTTAGGGACTTGAAAGACTTGGATATGATATGTTTTTATATTGTATTATATAATATTATAATGTATTACTTGTATATTGTATCATATAAGATATTATTGTATAATATGATTTTGTATTACATAATATATTATTGTATCCCATGATAATGTATCATACGATATTCAATATTGTATCAAACCATATTACAGTTTCTGATATCCAAGATTATTAACTATGATTTTCATATAATATGATAAAGGTGGTCTCATAAAGCTGATGCCTCGTCTCGGTGAGCTTTGTAATAAGCTATATATTACAACATGCAGCAATATACTTTAGGCCACATACTGGTAACAGTATTGTTCTGGTGAGTATTGTCAACCAATATGTAAATGCTGATTTTACAATCACTTAAGGTAAAACACAGTAATTTCAACAGTTGTCATGTTGTAAATTTTGTGTTTACACCCACCCAGTAAATTCAAAATTAACATTACATTATGACAGAAATACCAGTATCGAAATATATCACTTGATACATTTTGTACCATGATTAAAAAATAATGAAATTCTGATTTTCAACACACTATTTTTCCATAGTTATAAATGTAGCCATTTTATGCAAATTTTTTTCTGTTACCTGTTGCTGAAGATAATCTCTTCATGGGGTCGTCAATGTTTCTCACATGGCCTTCTTCTTTTTCTTTTTGAAATTGGATGTAAATTATCTTTAAAATATCTGTTGCCTGAGGAAGAAAATTGATATTGCACATGTGTAATATACTATGCAAGCTGATACAAGCTTTCATAATTACCGATAACATTTAGTATACTGGTATAATGTATGTACCTAGGTATAGGGTTAACTTTAGACTCTACCAGGAGCACTAATTTTAGCCCAACTTTTCCACTAATCATTTTCAGTTGAAAGATTGTCAAGATCTCACATCAATATTAATTTTTCTTAATTGCAAATTTCATGATTCCTTGGTTAAACTTTTACAGAGAAATAGAGAGTAATTTTTTAAAATCTTATTTTGCCAGAATAGGATGGAACAAAGAATATTGACCTGGGTTTAAAATTGACCCGAGAGTCATATTTCAATGTTGAATACTGATTTGGGGTGCTTTTTTCAATGTTTTCGCAATGAAAAGGATAACAGCAATACATTATTTTGCAGAATTGCTTTAAATGGCTACAAAGGTATAGCTGTTACCTACATATTATTTGGGAAATAAATTGTAAAACTCTTATTTACCTGTACTTTATTAATTCTTAGTATGCAAACCCAACTTCTAAGTGCATGACTTGTATGTGTATACTGTATATATACAGTTGGAACTTCGGTATCTCGAACACCGATATCTTGAATACAATGGATATGTCGAAGTGATTTGTAAGTCCCAACCAATTAAATTTTAAGTGATTTACCTTGATATCTCGAATACTCGGATATCTCGAGGTTTTTAACCAGTCCCATCTAGTTCGAGATAACAAGGTTTGACTGTATTTCTGTATTAAGGGGAATGTGGGGCCATCTTATTCCTTTGAAGATAAGAATGTTAACATTTTTTGAACTGGCTTGTTTCTGCCTAAAACTGACCAAAACTATTGCCAAAAGATACAAAAGCATTAAATATGAAGTTCAACATGTCATTTTGTTTGAAAAGTATGCGTACGAGAACAGGATGATGCCTTATATAATCACTTAAAACAGCTTTCAAACTGTGTAGGGGATACCAATGTACCCCCTTCATATTTTTCCAGATTTTTAAATCTTCAAAATAAGTCTGTAACTGCGCAGTTTGACAGCCGTTCTAAGTGATTTAAAAGACATTGTCCTGTTCTTGTATGCATACTTTTCAAACAAAATGACATGTAGGACTTCATATTTCTTATCCTCCTCAAATGAACAAGATTACTGCACACCCCCCTTAAAATGGCCTACAGTATAGTGCAATACTTGCATATATGATATTCACACCCATAAATTTGTCCACAACTTTCTGGGATATGAAAATTGTAAAAGGCTCATATTTAAACTATATTGCACATAAACGTCCATTCACAATTTACATTTTTTTCACACCCCTTTTGCCCCTCCTCCTTAAAAATAGAAAAAATTTCTTGGAAATATATCTTCCCATTTTAATTTGCACACCTATATTCATGTTGCAAGTTGTGAATGGCTCATGATATATTATTATAGACTTTAAATTTTTGACTTCACTTTATCATGTAGTGTAAAACTGGCCCAAGACCAAATCAGGCTAGCCTAAATATATAATAAACATATGGGTGTAATTGAACGGGGTGCAAAATGACTTGGCACCCATTTGTATTTTAAGGGCAAGGTCAAATATTTTATAGTGACATCATACGAAGCAGACAGCAGTGGAAAAGTTTGATTTGGATTAAAAATTGGATTCTTAGCATTCATAAATTCGGGACATTATTTCAAACTGACTATGATATGTGTGTTGATCATGGATCCTTGTGTTCGTAATTTTGTGAAAGTGCACCATTTGGAAATTACAGGAAGTTTACATTTTCAATATCAGGTACAGTAGAGTTATCATTTAAACTTATATAGATAGAGTTATACAGGATTGCATATGTATGAGGCATAGGATTTTAACGTTAGGCCCATACAAAGAAAAAGTGAAGTCAAATATATTGCAGTCATCGTAAAGAATCTGAAATGATATGACTGACACAATGAATTATTGTATACCTCCATAGACTTCACTGACTTCGCTGACTTCCCCTTCTTGGAACTCGGCATCTTATTTTGTGTGATGATATATGTATACGATAGATATATATGTTTTAGAATTATATGGTCTATAGTTTATAGTCGAATAGCAGACTATAGGATATGTTTGGTTATCCTCGGAAGCTGTATGTTTTAAACTTGGACAAATACCGAAACATCCCGAAAGCCTGCGCGAACAACGGCAACGTGCTCGACGTCAGCATACGTCATCGACGTAACGTTACGATTCTTCACGAATATCCTCAAATAATTACAGGCCCCTTCCGAAGTGGCAGCCATTTTCTGCAATGTTAAATTCCCGTAAGGTTTCAATTTTCGCTCGTATCATAAACCAGGTGGACATTGAGAAGCAATTTTATGGCAGATAATCTAGGCATTTTTCCTTCTAGTGAATGAAACACTTTTGGGTAAAGAGATAATTATGATTATCGAAATATTTGGCAAAAAGTGGTGGAAGCAAAAACCCGGGACAGAGTATAGGTGGGGGACTCTGAGACCCAGGACTTGGAGACTCAAATCCTGCATCCAGACTCTTTGATTGGCAGTTTTGACGGTTTTGTTACTTTATTTAGGAATAAACTATTAATCTTAATTTTGAACACTGAATGTTCACTCATGATCGGCGTAAATGGGCCGAACTAGTCAAAACTGTCCATCATATGTAAAATGTTATATATACCCATGTAAAATGATGTTGAGTAGATAGATCCCGCATATAGATAGAGATATTCCGCTTATAGAGATTCTGAGACTCTTGATTTGGGCTGCTTTTAATTGTTGTAACTATACGATCACGCTTAATAAAACCGCTTGAGAAAGAAATACTGGACTTGTCATCACTAAGTTTGAACTGACCCTCAATTGGATCCGTAAGACAGAAGGCTTACATGAACTTTCTTGGTGCCGTGACCAGGATTGAGCGAAGTTCAATACAGAGTAAGGTAAGAACCATTTTTATATGTCTCTTATAGCTATCTCGAAGTAAACAACTTTGTCTATGCAACCAATATGGCGACAGGTGATGGGTTTGACAAAAAAGAGTTTAAAAATCAAATGGAGCAATTAGAAAAACAATTCGCGGGGTGGGGTCAGAACAATGAAAATAAAGGGCAAGAAACAGGTCAAAAGTCCCCAGAAAAAGAGCAGATTAAACAAAATACTTTTGAAACATATCATGATGCTAGGTCGTATGAAACTCGTGAACCTCGACACCGAGTCCCAGATCAGGATGATGAAAAAGATTTTTTTATTGGTCAAGTTAAAGCTATAACAGCCGCACTCTCAGTGCCCCTATCTTCTGTGATAACTCCTTTTGAGGGAGATGCTCAAAAATTTAAACAGTGGATAAAGGAAGTTGAAAAGTACAGTGTTATGTCTGGGAAACAAGGTCATGAGATCCCCATGCTTGCATACATAACGAGTAAGGGTTCAGTTGGGGATTATATTAAAAGGTATTTAGATGAAACAAATGCGTCTGAAAAAATCCCATCTTGGAACGATCTTAAGGAATCCCTTAAAAATAGATTTGCAGAAATAACAGATCCCCAACACGCGTTAGCAGTAATGCGTAAGACTCGACAAAATTCAAATGAAAGTGTTCAGTTGTTCGCCGAGAGACTATTGCAAATCGCGGAAGACGCCTACAGTAATGACAGACTAAAAGATCCTTTGATACAACAACAGTTAGTAGATATCTTTTGTGACGGGTTGACATTCGACTACCTCAGAATGAAAATTTTGCGAGAAAACCCTAAAGATTTAGAATCCGCAATTCAAATAGCAATGCGAGAACAAAATCTGAGACAGAGGCTAGCGATAAGAGGGTCAAATATGACAGAAATTGTACAGAGTAATGACAACAGACGAACTCTTTCAAATTTTGATACTACTCTTCCCTTATTAAAGGATAGAGCAGATAATCTTACCTCAGTAGAAACAAGGCATGTAGAATCAATGGAAATTGACCATGCGCGTAATAGTAGGTGTTTTAAATGCAAACAGGCGGGTCATAGGGCTCGATTTTGTACTCAAAATAAACCCCAAGTCAGGTCCCGTCCTCAAATAAATAAACGACCCAGTCAAAACAAACCCGTCCATAATACAGAGCAGAAACCCCGTTCGCCTGTGGAATGTTGGAATTGTGGTAAAGTAGGTCATGTGCGTGCAGATTGTTGGGGCTCGCATATGTATCATAGAGCGCAGCAAAATCGGGGCAGACCATCAAATCGTCAAGGCCGAACATATAAATCTAGCGACCAAGTAAATAGGGGATCGTCTCAAAATTTCAAACCTCGCTCTTATTTTGACAAACAAAAACAGGAAAACTAAGACGTTCTTCCTTCGTTGAAGCCCGAAGAAAGAACTTTAAACAAAGACCTACACATGAAATTAATTTTACTAACAACCCCAGTAGCTGTTTATTAAAAGTAAGTAAAAATAAATTTAGAGCTTTGGTAGATACAGGTGCAGCCGTATCTCTAATTAGTAAAAAAAATGTATGAAAATCTATTTCCCCGCCCCAAATTGTTTAATAATGATATCCCCTCTTTACAAGCAGCAAATGGCAATTCTTTAATTGCGATAGGGTATGTAAATATTTCCTTTAAGATTTCAGGGTTAACTTTAGACCACAAACTTTATGTGACAAAGGGACTCAACCGAAACATGATTCTCGGTCGTGATTGGCTCAAGAAAAACAATGTTCGTTTATACTTTGATCTGGACTCATGCGTATTGATGGCAAAGTATACGCGGAACTAAAAGAAGATTTACACATCTCAACTATTGTAAAAACTCCTAAGAAACTTATTATGAGACCAAACACGGTGACTGTATTCTATGGAAAAATAAATAACAATTTTCCTCTGGAAAAAAGTGACTTGGTTGAAGTGAACAGCATAGACAATAACTGCATTATGGAAGACCCAGGACTATATTTAAAAGACGCCGTTTGTATAGTTCGGAAAGATAAGAAAGTTCCAATGATCTTCGTTAACCAAACTAACAAAAATTATAAAATTCCAAGAGGCTACATAGTAGGACGAATTACCGCATTAAAACAGAAGGAAATCTCAGAAATACAGACTACTCAAGACACAAAAGAAGAAATTGATGTACCTAAAAGATTTGAACACTCAATCAAAAGACTTGTGAGCAAAAACAATGATTTATTTGCAAAGAAAGACAGTGATCTTGGAGTGACTGATACTGTTAAAATGAAGATAGAAACTGGAGATCACCACCCAATAAAGAACAAACCCTACCGTGTACCCTTAAATAAAAGACAGATAATTGACAAGGCCATACTGGAAATGATGGACGCAAAGATTATTGAGAGATCACAATCACCTTGGTAATTTCCCTTAGTAGTGGTGAAGAAAAAGGACGGATCAGACCGGATGTGCGTTGACTTTAGAAGCTTGAATAAGATAGTGAAACCCGTATCATTCCCGCTACCGTTGATTGATGACATCCTATGTTTACTAGGTAAGGCAAAATAGTTTACTGCACTAGACTTAAAGAGTGGATATTGGCAAGTGAAATCAGAAGATTCAAGTAAAGAAAAAACGGCCTTTGCATGTCACAAAGGACTATTCCAATTCAACCGTATGCCATTTGGGTTGAGTAATGCACCAGCAGTTTTTCAGGAGCTGATGAACATAGTTCTTCAAGGACAAGAAGAGTTTGCTATCGCATACCTGGATGACATTCTTATATTCTCAGATACACCGGAAGATCATCTTCGTCATATTCAAGACGTTTTCAACCGCCTAAGGAAGCATGGACTTAAAATGAAGCTAAAGAAATGTAGTTTCTTCAAGGAACAGACAGAATATCTTGGTTTCATCATTGATGAACATGGCGTTACACCTGATCCAAAGAAAGTCGAAGCTATAAGAAAGTTACCAGCGCCCACTACAGTCCGAGAAGTTCGTGGCTTTATGGGTATGTGTAGTTATTACAGGAGATTTATACCGAACTTCTCTAAGATTGCAGAACCATTGATTGACTTAACTAGAAAATATGCAAGGTTCAAATGGACACCATGTTGCCAAAAAGCGTTTGACTTTATTAAAGAAAGTTTAACGATAGTGCCTTTCCTAGCATATCCAGATACTAATAAGCCGTACATCCTGTACACCGATGCCAGCGATAATTGTATTGGAGCGTGCCTTCCAAAGGTTCTTCCAAAGACACTGTATTTTGTGTTGTGAGAATCCAGAGAAAAGGACCTCTAGCGACATTATTGAAATTGAACCAATCCCGAAAGACTCTAGGATCCAAGAGAAACCCCGACGAAGCGAAAGAATCGCAACTCGCAAATTTACCAGTAACACGGGGATAATTTCGACTAAACTAGCACAACAATTTCTTGGAGAGGAGAAAAATGAAGAATCTCCATGGACCAAATACTATAGACCGGACCCAGAGCTGGCACGTAAATACATGGAAGAGAAGGTCGCAATGTCTACGCAACAGAGGAACGCAGGAGACGCTCCGCGAGAAGTCGCCTCGCCATCCGCGCCGACCCTCTATCCACGGGTGCCGATGATTGATGAATAATTAAGCTACAGCCGCGAAGAAATTGTGTATTCCTTGTGAAAGGAATTGTGAAAGTTACTGAAAATTAAAAATGTGAATTGTGTAGAATGTGTAAAAGTATAAATGTGCGTTATCTTGTGCTAATATAAATCTTGTATTTGGTGATTCACTCCGGAGAACTTCAGGAAGAAACCGACTCCCAACCTTTGACGCTAACCCCGCCCCTAAGAAGGAAGAGATATTTTGTGAACTTACATGCATGCCTTGACTTTATATATATATATATATATATATATATATATATAGATATAGATATAGATATAGATATAAATATATATATATATATATATATATATATATATATATATATATATATATATATATATATATATATATATATATATATATATATATGTGACATTATGCTTAACCATACTTAGTATTACTTTGATGATGAATTACGATTATATTCAACTATGATTATTTCATCTTGGTCATTATTGTCATACTTTATTCATTATTGTTTTCATGATTGTAATGCGATATAATCAAGCCATATGATTTTATGTACATGTATACATCCTGGTTATAGATTTGTTTTTGTAGATGTATGATGTTCAAGCCGGAGGTGGAAACATGTCACTTGATACTATCTCTTAACATAGATGTTCTGACTGGTATGTCACTAGGAAGCTCGTCTGATCAAGGGTAGATCAAGGACGCTTTCCTATCCCGGGCGACAGGCATGAGAAATCTCCCTTCGGGATATTTCTTTTGTTTGGGGGACGTATGTAAACAGATAGCCATGCTATGATCTTGAATTGCTAGTATTAAATAATGGTCACTATGATATTTAAGTGTACCTAGGTACTGCGCAGTGAATGGTGTTAATGATAATTAATAGAATGAACTCTGTGAATCTTGTAGCACTGCGTAGTATTCCTAAATGATGTTATAAAACCAGGCGAATAATACGGGCATAATAATATCCAAATTGAGAGCTTAAAAACAAGTGTCATATTTGGCGATTCTGTGTCTGCAACGATAGCTCTGGTACTCTATATTGAGTCATGTATTGTGTATTCTATATATTAACCTTTGTAACCTTGTATGCCGTGTATAAATGAACGTATTATGAGTAAGTGATGCCTCATACTAGGTGGGGGACTCCGAGACCCAGGACTCGGAGACTCAAATCCTGCATCCAGACTCTTTGATTGGCATTTTGACGGTTTTGTTACTTTATTTAGGAATAAACTATTAATCTTAATTTTGAACACTGAATGTTCACTCATGATCGTCGTAAATGGGCCGAACTAGTCAAAACTGTCCATCATATGTAAAATGTTATATATACCCATGTAAAATGATGTTGAGTAGATAGATCCCGCATATAGATAGAGAGATTCCGCTTATAGAGATTCTGAGACTCTTGATTTGGGCTGCTTTTAATTGTTGTAACTATACGATCACGCTTAATAAAACCGCTTGAGAAAGAAATACTGGACTTGTCATCACTAAGTTTGAACTGACCCTCAATTGGATCCGTAAGACAGAAGGCTTACACTTTGGGGTTGTAGTGTTCTTTACTATGGGGTTCATTTCAATAGTCTCTTGGGAATTTCGTTGATCAGGATTAACACCAGACAAATTGTCTCTGCCTGAACTTTCCTCATCCCTGTCACAACCCCTTTTTCGACAACCCGACCAGCAACCACGGCACTTATATCCTAACTTTTTGATAGTTTTACGTTTCATGTTATAAATTCCAAATACAATTCTTTTTGCCAAAATTAAAAATACATATACAGTGTAATCAAAGACTTCCCACCCAAGGTAATGATTCCATAAATTGTAGCTCATTGTTTACTGGCAATTCCGCCATTAGTGTGTCCATAGGGAAAACCTTAATATCCTTTAATTTATCGGGGATCTTAATGTGTCCCATTCCCAGAAACTTGATGTTAAGGGGATCCCAAAGTGTGTATGTGTTTATGCCATCAATAAAATTTTGAAAGCAGTCAGACATATTAAATTGACTTTCTCGATTATAGTAAGGAGGAAGTAATTATGAACCATGAAAACCAGAGCATCCTTGTCCAAACTCAAGATGTTTATCCTAACATTTATTATTTTACCAGTAATTTTAAATTTCTTACAACGACACGGTTTTACGGTTTCTTTACATAATCGCGGGTTCCGATATTTCAAACGTATTACGTCCGCGGTATTTTATTATCAGTAAAATGTCAAAGGGGTCACACTATCGTACCTATTCCATAAGCGAGCAATATATACAAAGCAAGTTTACTCATTATTATTTATATTTACAACACATTATACAATTGCTTTAATCACTTCGGTTATCATAGCAAGACAATTGGGTATAGTCTACTAATGCATTTTCCATAGGCGGTAATGTTAACGTTATGGTTCATAGCTCCGGTCCTAATTTTCGTTCAGCAACGAGGGACTTGAATGAAAGCTCATCAAATTGTCTCTTTCCTGTTAAAATTTCGTGCTTTGAAGTCAGATTCGTTTTCCTGATTTTGTTTATCAAAAGTGGCGCGACGGGTGCAGATTTTGGGTGATCTCCTATCATTTTGGTCTTTAAAATCACGTGATCGATCTTGACGATCAGCTGACCTACTTCTATTTTGCTGCGTTCTTGAAAACCTGCGTTTGCTCCAGCAATCTGCACGCAAATGTCCTATTCTACCACAATTCCAACACTCAATCTTTGGGCGGGGGCTTTGCTCAACATAATGCACAGACTGGGTATTATGAAGTCGTTTATTTAATTGAGGGCGGGGCCTAACCTGGGGTTTATTTAGTGGGCAAAATCTGGCCCTATGATCCATTTTCATACACTTAAAACACCCTTTGTTCCTCGTGTGGTCAACCTCCATGGGTTCTTCCTGTCTATTGTCTGTCGGGGACAAGTTAACCAATCTTTCATTTAATAAAGGCATTGTACTGTCAAACCTTGAAACAGTCTGCTCAAGGTTTTTTTAAATTTTGCTCGCGCATGGCTACCTGAATTGCTGACTCCAAGTCTTTGGGGTTTTCTCTAAGGATTTTCATCCTGAGATAGTCAAATGTCAGACCGTCACAGAATATGTCTACAAGTTGTTGTTGGACTAAGGGATCTCTTAATTTGTCTTTACTATACGCGTCTTCCGCGATTTGCAACAACCGTTCCGCGAATAACTGTACACTTTCGTTTGAATTTTGCCGCGTCCTGCGCATTACTGCTAACGCGTGTTTTGAGTCGGTAATCTCCGCGAATCTGTTTTTTAAGGATTCTTTTAAATCGTTCCACGACGGCATTTCTTTCGACGCGTCTGTTTTGTCCAAATACCTTTTGATAAAGTCCCCTACCGAACCTTTACTCGTAATATACGCGAGCATGGGGATTTCATGACCCTGTTTCCCAGACAATAAACCATATTTTTTAATTTCCTTTATCCACAACTTGAATTTACTAGCATCTCCATCAAAAGGAGTTATAACAGAAGATAGGGGCACTGAAAGAGCGGCTGTTATAGCTTTAACTTGACCCATGAAAAAATCTTTATCACCATCCTGATTTGGGGCTCGGTGTCGAGGTTCATTAGTTTCATACAACCTTGCATCATAATATGTGTCAGTTTGTTTTTCAAAAGTGTTTTGTTTTACCTGTTCTTGTTCTGAGAATTTTTGACCTGTTTCATGCCCTTCCTTTTCTTCACTTTGACCCAACCCCAAAAATTGTTTTTCCAATTGTTCCATTTGGTTTTTAAATTCTTTTCTATCATAACCATTTCCAGTTGCCATATAGGTTGCTGATCAGAGTTATTTACTTTGAGATAGTGAACAGAGATATTGGGGAAAAGTTCTTACCTTAACAGTTCAGTTTTTCTTTAGCACTTCGTTTTATCCTGGTCACTGGCACCATAAAAGTCTATGTGATCCTTCTGTTGTTATTCTTTAGACTTTTGAAATCATAAGTCAGTTGGAGTTTTATGATATTTATTAAGCACTGTAATCGTATAGTGGTATAAAAGCAATATATAATCAATCTGCTATCAGTCTAAATTCCATCTACTAATTATTAATCAAATCATAAGTATAAACATCAGTAAAATAAAATAAGCAATTGTTAGTACATCCTTTCGGGTCACAGTTCATAAGTGACTTATAACGAAGTCCATTGTTAACGGTTAATTACAATTAAGAGTCTTGCATCCGTTGACCGCTTTCCAAAGTCCAATCATCATCGAGAGTTTTATTCTTCCTGGTCATTCCGCTAACACCACGAGTTCTAACTACGCAGTTGTCCCTCTCGGTCAATGACCTTTAACATTGTTCACTATACACTTATTTCGTACCGAGTGCACAACAAATTAATGACTAATTAACGTAAAGCAGAATATATCATAAAATTATATTTCATATATATACGGCTATCTGGTTACAACTGCCGTTATAAAAAAGTTGCTTGTTTTTTTTTTTAATATGAAAGAGGGGAGTGAGTATGTATGGGAATAAATTCACTAGTTTATAAAGAAGAACATTATTATTAGTGCTTGTAATTTCGTGACATGTACATGTATGTGTTTGATCAAATCTTGATAGATCTGTAGGAAATCTATCATTGATAGCAGTACTTTGATTTTCATTGAAGAGTTATCTGTTCATTGCCAGTTGTCTTTCTTTATTATCAAAAGAGAAAGTTCACTTAAGATGAGCATTGGGGACGAACTATAACTGATTATATCTGTGAAAGGATGCATTTTATACCTGCTACTGCCAGAAATTGTTGTTTTATTTCCCTGGCGCAATTACCCGTTGGAAAAGTGATGAAGTTTTTCAACAGATTAGTAATTATGGAATCTGTAACAGAACGGCAACATCTTCCGGTTGTTGTCTCTGATACTCCAATGCTGTCCCCTACCAGTCTGTGGTATGCCCCCGTTGCCAGAAACCTAAGGCAGGTAAGTAGCTGTAGAGTGGGTGGTAAGGCACAGTTCTTGGCAGTGTTGTGTACAATTGATGGGGCAATAGAGTCCAAAATGTACTGAATGGTTGCGGGACAGAACCTATATCTGTCAAAAATTTCATCATCTGAATACTCTTCTAGCGGATTTAACCTGTCTCAGATGACTCTTCTTGAAATTTTAACCTCGTCTAACATTTGCCGACGTCAGCGTCGCATATGTTGTCTGTGGACAGCCATTTTTATTGCTTGAGTATTTACTTGAGATAGGTATCTATAGTCTGTCCCAAGATATTTATGCAGCACATTTGGACGATTTTTAATAAAAATACACTTACCTGTGAAAGAAGTGCAATTGAAATAGTTGAAAGGGATATTTTCCAAGATAATTTTATTGACACATTATCATCTTTCACTCGGAAAAATTCACCGGAACGAAAACAGATTCCTTACGGAGATTTATAATGGGGAATGTTTACATCTTTTCTCCATTCGGAATACACTCGGAATACATCGCGCAATATTTCAACGTTATCATCCGGGCTTGCTGCAATACAAAATCTCCGTAGACATCACATTTTTTAGCATTGTAATGAAACCTGATAAGCTAACAGGGGCGTTTTGACTGAGAAATCTTGGAAATTTTTCATACTTTTGAATGAACATCGTTTGAATCCTGAGGTATTTATAAATATGAAGCAATTAAGCCAAATGTGAATCCAAAATATTTTGGGACAGAGTATAGCTATCTCAAATATTTTGAGTACGTACTCAAATATTTGGTGGCGGTGATTTGAGGCTGAGAATAGGGAGTTGAGTATTTTCTCAGAGTTGAGGCTGAGTTTTGTACTCAACTATGTTGTTTGGTGGCGGCGGGACCAGGCTTTCTCTTGACATCCTCGATTTAATGTACGACTTATCCACAACCGGAAAAGGATTCCCCAGTGACGTATAATACAGTATAAAATTCTAGTCTATAATTACCTCCAACAATAAATTGGCTACGTGTATATTTTGTTGTAACATAAAACGGGACTGTCTGGAATGCCACGTAATTTTCCAAATGGCCAACTTGACGTCACTGAATCCTTAGCCAAAGTTTAACTAAACGTCACGTGCTCAGTCTACATTATGACGTCATGTTTCAGACGTAAGACGTACACGTTTTGTCTTCCGAAATTAACCCCTTCACTGTAACTGCGGTACTGCTCTTTTGCAGGGCAAAATGACATAGTTTGGTGAAATATGACGTAACGTCAATTGTTTCATTTACGTCATTTAATTATCTATCTACTGAAATTTCGGCAAAGTATACCATTTTGCCCTGCAAGATAACAGTACAGCAGTTATCGTGATGGGGTCTATAGCCGAAAAGAGTAACGTTATTCCGAACTCTTTTTTTACTTCTTCTTATAAAATTTGTAAACGGTGTGACCGTTGGACCGAGCGCAGATTTAACACAGTGTAGTTTGATTTTTGTATAATAAAATCTATTTAAATCGCACCAAGTAGGATCCGCCAGCATGGTTGCCTACTCAAATCATTCGTCAAAGTTAAATTAAACGTCGCGTGCTCAGTCTACATTATGACGTCATATTTCAGACGTAAAACGTTCAAGTTTTGTCTTCGGAAAAAAGCGAAGAGAGTTACGTGATTCCGAATTTTTTTTAATTTCCTCTTTCATTGTTCATCAATTTAATTCATATGAATGCCAATGTAATAAAATTGAATACTTTATTCAGAATCTAAAAGATCAGTTTCTTGACATTAATGTAATTATTTTCCATCTGATAATTTGATAAGACATACATAGAAAAAGTTGTGTTTCTTGATTGAAGCACTTTTGAAACTTATCTGGTTTCCTTTTTAATTTCTTTTAATTTAAATTACCTTCTATTGAAACACTGGAACTTATTTAATCGAGTTTAGGGGCAATACACATCGATAAGTACCAGTCAATCAATGATCGAACTAACTTTTAAAAAACAAAATGGCTGCCAATATGGCGGCGCCCAGGGCTGGAAGAAATTTTTTTTGGCCTTAGTACCCCTGATTCAACTTTCATTTTTTACTGATTTTCTTATTGCCTGACGTCATGCATATCTAAGGTTTAAAAGTTACATTCTCCGAAACAGTGCAGACAATGGGATCAAGCAATATTATAATATTTCACAAAAAAGATTATTAACCGATGCATGTTTAAGGTGTCAGCTATACATTAATAATTGATGAAAATCTTACATTATATGGGATGTAATAACAACAGCGAGCAAGAGTTTCAAGTAAAAGGGATGTTCACCACACAGTGCACTTGTGTAATCCTGATTAAAAAATAGAACCGCATTCCATATTTGAACGGTGAAAAAGGGGGAGGGGGTAATCGCATATTGCCTATTACGATACAATGTAAGTAATAATTGGTGTTGGATTATCATTATTACAAAAGAGTAATCAGTTTGGATTAAAACAAATATATATTCATACAGCTGGAATGTTTACTGGAGGAACTAAATCGCCAAAGCGGGTTGTGACCCGATTTTCGTTCAGTTGGGCGATTTCATTAATCTTGAAAAGGGGTCATATCTCGCGTGTCTTACTTAAATTACATTACTATATTTAACAACTACTAATCAAGTGTATTTGTGAATTCGATAGAGTTCTTCCAAAACATCCGATCCAAAAGATTATTAACATGTATGTAGCTGTTACAAAACAAATGTCAACAAAATTAATCTGACCCCCTCCCGATGGATCTCTGCTAATGGATGAGTTCATTCAAACCTCAGCCGTTGTGTGAATGGTAAAGCAGGACTTCGCGCCATAATGTTTCATTCATAGTTTTTGCGCGCCGATAAGTGGACGAGTCCGTTGGGAACATGCGAATACCACAGAGCACACCGTGCTCTGTAAACATCACAGCATCGGGGGTTTAGATGACGGGACTCTCCACTTTTTTTGCAACAGGCACTTTTCTTTAATTTATATAAATTGAAATATCATGGATTTTCCCCTCCACTTTTGTAGGAGCATGTAATAAATGAAACTGCAAATAAAGAATTGAAGTTACAGTTAGGGTTTTTTTTCATGAATTTGAGAATTCACCCTTTTTTAATTGCTTGTCAAGATGATTTTGATTAAGCTGCCCCACACACATTCAAAAACAAAACGTGTTTGAATACCCTTTCATATTTTATATGGTTGGACATTTTTAAAAACGCCTTTTAGTTGATTTTGAATCTTAATATAACAAATACAATTTTTTTTAAAAAAATGACTATTTAATCTCCAGCTTTCAAGTTTACATGCACTAATATGATATGTGTTCATTCCTTAAAAAATGAATTAATCGAAAATTAAGAAATTCATTACTGAAAAGAAAGCCTAATTGATACATGCATGCTAAGCAATTTTGTTTAGTCAGGCAAGCTTTTTGGAAAGCTATTACTTGTATATACGTGTTACCATTAATCCTATCTTCGCGAGGCGGGCTTCGCCCTCCTCTCGCTGCGCTCGGTATTATATATACGTGTTACCATTAATCCTCGCTTCGCGAGACGGGCTTCGCCCGCCTCTCGCTGCGCTCGGTAATATGAAAACGGTGTGACCGTTGGACCGAGCGCAGATTTAACACAGTGCAGTTTTTATTTTTCTATAATAAAATCTAATATGTAAACGGTGTGACTGTTGGACCAAGCGCAGATTTAACACAGTGCAGTTTGATTTTTGTATAATAAAATCTATTTAAAACTCACACAGAAGGATCCGCCTGCATGGTTGCCTACTCAAATCATTTGTCAAAGTTAAACTAAACGTCGCGTGCTCAGTCTACATTATGACGTCATATTTCAGACGAAAAACGTTCAAGTTTTGTCTTCGGAAATAGCCGAAGAGAGTTACGTGATTCCGATTTTTTTTATTTCTTCTTTCATAGTTCATTATTTATTATCATATGAATGCCGCTGTAATAAAATTGAATATTTTATTAAGTATCTAAAAGATCAGTTCCTTGACGTGAATGTAATTATTTTCCATCTGATAATTTGATAAGACAATTATAGAACAAGTCGTGTTTCTTGATTGAAGCACTTTTGAAACTTATCTGGTTTCTTTTTTAATTTCTTTTAATTACCTTCTATTAAAACACTGGAACTTATTTAATCGAGTTCAGGGACAATAAACATCGATAAGTACCAGTCAATCAATATTCGAACAAACTTTTTAAAAACAAAATGGCTGCCAATATGGCGGCGCCCAGGGATGGAAGAATTTTTTTTTTGCCTTAGTACCCCTGATTTAACTTTCATTTTTCACTGATTTTCTTATATATATGTGTTACCATTAATCCTCGCTTCGCGAAGCGGGCTTCGCCCGCCTCTCGCTGCGCTTGGTATTAATTACGGTAAATATCATACTCCCTTGGATTTTGAGCTATTTTTCAGTGTTTTACAATTAGCCTACAGTGTGTTTACAGTTTTTGTTTATTGTAAACAATATCAATGTGGGAATGGATTTAGCTTTGCTACGGTTTTTTCTCCCAAGTTTTCTTTTGAAAGATGACAAATCCTCTACATTTGAGGATGAACGTAAAATGGAAATCAAAGAAACTGTTAAAATTTCAGAAAACACAGTAAATTCTATGTCTGCGCCTCGTAACTTACTTGCTAGCGACTCAGCATACGACCCGCTTCAAACCTCGTTTTCTCAAAATCCATCGATTAATCGTAGAGATCATTCGGAGAGATCAGTTCCAAAATGTGTTAATAAACCCGATTATGTGGGTAAATTGTTACGAAAGCCCATTGAGCTCATTTTCGTAGGTGAAAAAAAAAATTCGCGAATAAACGCGAAACTCTCGCGAATAAACGCATAACTTTCGCGAATAAACGCGAAACTTCCGCGAATAAACGCGAAACTTCCGCGATATAACGCGAACTTATACGATATAACGCAAAACTTTCGCGAATAAACGCGTTACTAACGCGAATAAACGCGAAAGTTTCGCGAATAAAAGCGAAACTTACGCGAATTAACGCGTAACTTTTGCGAATAAACGCGAAACTTTCGCGATATAACGCGTAACTTTCGCGATATAACGCGTAACTTTCGCTAAATAACACGTAACTTTCGCAAATAAACGCGTAACTTTCGCGATATAACGCAAATAAACGCGAAACAATCGCGATATAACGCAAAACTTTCGCGATATAACGCGTAACTTTCGCGATATAACGCATAACTTTTGCGAATAAACGCAAAACTTTATGGATATTACGCGTAACTTTTGCAAATAAACGCGTTACTTTCGCGAATAAACGCGAAAGTTTCGCGAACTAACGCGTAACAATCGCGATATAACGCGTTATTTTTGCGATTAAACGCGAAACTCGCGATTAAACGCTAAACTTAAATATAAATATTGTTATTTCATAGAAGAACCCATATGAAGAATAATTACTGAAAACAAATATATTAATTTAAATAAAACAAAATATTTTTATAGAAAGATGTAAATGAATTAGATTTAACCTTATACAAATTAACATAAATTCAAACGTAGGAAATCTTTAAAATCTTAGTACTGATTTTCAAAGGACATAATGCATTGCGCTTCTCACATTCTAATGGGCGCTATATTATTGAAAATGAAGCAGCAACATATTTTAATTATAACAATTTTAATTCGAATTAAACGTTTTATTAAGTATCATTTTAGAATTTAAGGGATATCATTGTTTAAAACGTTATAAAATAGGTTATATCGCTGCGACATAACTTAACGTCTAGTTTAATATCAGAAAGATAAGTCAAGCTGTGAATTAAAATTTTCAAGCTTTTGTTCAAATCTAGATGACGAAAATTCGTCCTCCAAATTTATCACATATGTCATTGAATTAATACTAAGATTTTAAAGGTTTCCGACGGTTGAATTTATATCAATTTTATAAGAAAAAGATCATCAATGAATGCCTGTTCGAACACAGGGTCAGCGAACAACTGAAAATCGTAAAATGATGCTCAAACTTATTATCTACTTTGGACATATAACATGTAAAAATGTTATAAAGTTTTATCAGATTTATTAATATCTATATGCAAAAAAGATAGGTTTGTCTTTATAAATCAACATCAACACGTATCTATACTACTATATTAAAATAATAGACTCGAATTTTAAAGCTTTAATACCCAGAAATCGGAAGAGTACTGTCATTTGTTTTATATATTTTAAACATTATTGGTACTTGAAGTATACCAGTTTGTTTTTATATCTTCTCAATCAAGCTTCGCTTATTAATAATCAACGAAAATTCCTTTTAAAAATCCGGAAATTATATGGATTTGTTCGGATTTTACAATCTTGCGCATGCGCATTACATTCACATTAAATCACGGGAGGGTCCACAATATCACATTTGCATGAATAAACTCAGAAACGATATTAGAAATACGTGTAAATTTTCATTGAAAATTTGTCATATATATATATTCTGTTCACCAAAGAAAACACAGGAGATAACTCTAACTCAATGCATTTAATATGAACAATCCCTAGAGTTCCGAATGTCAACTTGAAGCGAGAAGCGAGTGAAAAACGTTGCTGGAGATAGTGTTGAATTCTTCATTTATATTCATTAAATTTTTTAGATGAAAGGTATTTACAGCCTCAAAATGGTTTATTATGAATAATTTGACTGCTATTTTCAATGCAGCTTCATTAAATAAAATTTTATCCAAAATCGTTTCGAAGCGATTCTGCAATTTTTTGCTACATTACAGGTAGCCCTATATGGGAGGCATTTTAACTGTGGTATAGGCCTGTCCCAAAACACAGTTAGATTATTAGTGTGGTGAAATTATTAGCACTATTGTAGGCTTAAAGCTTAATTATGTAAATGGCAACAATACGGTGTGTCGATGTATCTATTTTGTAAATGTCCGATATCATATGTACAATGTCAACCCGTGCACGCACGAGTCAAAATCTAGTATTATAATAATGAATAATAAGTATTTTATGATATAAAACTTAAAATGTGTATGTTTTCAATCGTTTTTCTTCATAAGGGTTCTGTATGAAATGACAATATTAATATAATGGTTCGCGTTATATCGCGAAAGTTTCGCGTTTATTCGCGAAACTTACGCGTTTTATCGCGAACATTTCGCGTTTATTCGCGAAATTATTTTTTTTACCTACGAAAATGAGCCCAATGGGCTTTCGTAAATTGTCGAGTTACAGTCCATGTTACGAGAAAAATGTGTATTTTACCCAAACAAATACAAAACGTATAACCAGATCGCCGGATCACGTGACCCACCAATATGAAACTATAGAAGACAGTTTGGGTACAAATTTTCACAATTCGCGGGAATTTAAACAGCGAGATTTTGCTGTGCTTTCATCGGAAAATGAGAGTATGCGACCAGAATTTGGTTTAGATAGGGATTCTGAAATGAAATTAAATTTTCGTGATAGATCTGATGATTTTTCAGACTTGACCAAATCAGCAAAAAGGTTTCGAAAGCACAAAGAACCTGATGCTTATAATGGGGAAAACGTAGAATGGCCCGATTATTTATGCCATTTTGAGCAAGTGTCGCTTTGGAACGAATGGACATATTGTGAAAAGGCTACTCAGCTGGCCATGTGTCTTCGCGGACGAGCTCAAAGAGTTCTAAGTGAACTTACACATCGCGAAGTTAAAAACTACGTTGATCTGAAAAACGCGCTTACACAAAGATTCTGCCAGTCGAGCGTGAAACCGCATACAGGTGCGATTTTAGAAACCGGCGTAGAAAGTTTGGTGAATCCGTAGCGGAATACGGGTACACGCTAAAGCGACTAGCTAGTCGTGCGTTTCCATCCTTTCCACTCGAGATGCGCGAAGGTCTAACAGTTGAGCAATTTATTTCTGGGTTAGGGTCTCAAGAGTTAAAGCGATATGTGCAATTTTCGCACCCAAAATCATTAGATCGCGCGATTTCTTTAGCCCTGGAATTTGAATCATTTGAAGGATCGCAGGATGCGTTAAGAAAACCGAGAGACACTGAAAAACTGCCACAGCGGCAGTGCAGCGCTTTAAACTCGCCAGAAAGAAATGATTCTGGTAATCATGCAAACAATGAAGATCTAGAGAAATAAATTGAACGAATAGTTCAAAAGACACTTTCTGTGTATGTAGATAAGAAACCAGAGAGTCAATCCAGGCGATTTGTGGGATCAAGAAATGTTAAATGCTATACATGTAAACAGAATGGCCACATTAGCAAAAATTGTCCTCATAATCAGGGCAATGAAAGGCAAAATAGATTAGAAACCGGAAGCGGAAATGCATGACATTAGTCATTTAAACGAGAGCGGGCTGCGCTCGCGGCCACAAGCCCAGCCCAGCCCCACAAGAGTCAATAAACAAAGTAGAAAATAGGCCAACTAAAAATGTTCCTGTTCGATTGAATTCTATTTCAAAGAGTTGTTGGTTTATGGAAATTAAACTTTATTCGAGAAAGGTTTGTTTTTTGGTTGATACTGGTTCATCTCTGAGTTCATCTCTGAGTAGTGTCAGAGAGCATATTTGAGTCACTTCCCGAGCATCTTATTTTAGAGGAGTTAGATACAAGTTTAACGACTGCAGACGGAGACTTGCTTTCAGTGCAAGGGAAAACAAATGTCACAATATCATTTGCAGGTCACGAGTTTAATGCGTCTGTCGTAGTAGCTAAACTCGGAGGTTTATCTAGAATCATTGGACTAGACTTCTTAGTGAAGTACAATGTTTTTATAGATGCGAGCAATGGGATCTTATATTCGCCTCATTTTGGTGAAGTTCCCTTACTTAGGGAAGACTGTCTCCACAGCAGGTGCGCGTGTTCATTTGACAGAAACAGTTAGTGTGCCCGGAAGTAGCGAAATGTTCGTTCAGGGCAAGATAACTGATGAATTTCCCTCTGATATAGATGCTTTACTTGAACCAGAACTCGATTGATCTTTAATTACTTGAATTCATGATAGTTTTGTTTCATCATATTTAAGATGTATGTATATCAAGAGATGTTTTTTTTTAATTTCGAAGTTGTCGACCTGCCATACAAAAGACGTTGTTTTAGCAGTTTCACAACAGTGTGAATTACTAGCATTTACAAATTTAACTACATGTAACTTGCATTTGTCATACTAAATATATAAAATATTGTATACACCCCCACCCCAATAACCCAAAGCAGATAGGGGAAAAAGTAAGACTCAAATGTACTTGTTAAAACTGCATGGATGCAAAATGTCTTATCCGGAGGGGGATAATTTTTTTCAGATGCCTTTTCCATTCAACAATTAGAACCCTTTTATTTATAAAACTTTCTTCAAATAAGTAGAGTCATCTTAGATGACTGCTTTTATATCTATATTTTAATCAAGATACTGTATACAGGGTTATTTTCGTCCCGTGTAATTTCCGCCCTTCTACACTTACACAAGTTTCGCTCTGCGTGAATTCGCCCAGTCACAATTGTTACTTAAGTTACTTAATATTATATAAATAGTGCCTGTTTGGGAGGGTAACAGTTGAAATTGACACCCCGAGGAAACCATTGTCAACCGACGCGAACATCATGTTCATAGAATGTGCGTAAGTAACCGGGTGAGGAGTGTGTTTCGTATTCCGTACCATAAACAAGAGCTCTGCTATCGTCATCCCCATCAGGGTAGATCCCCCACTCTGGATCTCTTGGTAAACACAAGAGATCAACTGCTGCGCCGTTGTGATCATACCATGAACCGCCAGTGAAACCTTAAACAATCAGAAAAACGTTATAATTACATCATTTTCTGTTTTTCTGTTTATTTTTTTTACTTACAAATTTATGTAATCCCAAAATACAAGATTTTGTTTTCATTGAAAAAAATCTACAATTTCAAGACTAAACTCATAAATTCGGCTGTAAAAGATGTTTTTCATTGTGTCAAAATAGAGTATATTTTAAGGGTATTTTACCTGATAAAACTAACTCAGCATCCGAATGACATGTTTTCTTTCCCCATCTTGTGTAAACAACGCTCCTATTTTTTGTTTCTAAAACATAAACAGAATCGTACTTGTAAAATTTGATTCTTAAATACTTTCTATTCAACTACATGTCATAAAAAACATATATCTACCATGCATTTTTTGTGCATCAACCTCTGTTTTTTCTTGAATTGTTTTCAATGATTTTTCAATTTGGTCAGTAAAACTTTTAAATTCCCGCCTCAAAGCTTCTACTTGGTATGCTCCTAGAGCAGAAGAAAGTTGTCCTGTCAGATAACCCTGTAACACGTCCTTACAACTTCCATTGCTTGTTTCAGCCAGAAATTCCAGTGCAAAAATCAGGAGAATAGGAAAAACAATCATCTGCAGTACATTTAAAATCAAAATTAATTTTATCAGTACTTAACATCATATCTATATAATGTTATTCTAAGTTCTATATTAGGTCAAATATTAAAAGAATAGCCTTTGCATGTTGAAATTGCGAGATATGTTCATTTTGTGAGGCTATTGGTAAAGTTTCAGGACCCGTGTTGCATGAATTGTAATAAAGCATACACGTTACATCTGATTTACATATATCTAATGAAAGATACTTGTGTTGTGTTTTGGGTACATTATATGTGTGTTTTTATGACTGAGCTAAAAAGTGTGTGCAATTCACGAATGCACTAAAAAAATACTAAAAATAGTTTAGATATATGTGCGGGTTTTTTTTAAATATTTTTTTGAACAAATACCGACAGATAGAATTTATCGTATATTAGAACTCTTTATGAACGGATGAGAAAATATAATGATAAAGTGAATTGTGAAAGTTAACTTACCATTATCAATCCTTAAACTATCACGTATTATCTATATCAGAAAGTGTTTATATATGTTACAAGAGAGCAGCCACAACATCCGATGACTTTGTTCAACCTACGCATTTGTAAAATTCTAATCAGATCGAAATTAAATTGTAACTGTATACCATGCCTATGTCTTGAGTTACACAATCCAATATAATGTGCGTTAAACAAACTTTTGACAAAAAACTATCCTTTATAGCTTATGACACATTTTATCATCTATTTCTGCAGTTGTACCAGTTAAGATAAATACATTTTAAAGCTCTTTTTTTTTCAAGTCAGCTCACGTTGTGCAACGCCTTTCCAAATATTATAAAAATGCCCGATTGATTGGGAGTTTAGTAATTTTCACAATTTATTCCCAAAGACATGTGTGTATTAGTTATTCTTTTAGGTATAAAATTACTGACTTTAGAATTGTAAAATTGATTTGATTTAATAATAATTTTTTCTTAAATAAAGAGGATAGCTTCAGTAGAAAAAAAATGTGTAAATTTTGCAACTAACTACCATAGCTTGGCGTGTTTTCTATTATCAAAAGTATGGGTTATCTGTACATACCCCACATTTTTTTTAACTCCACCCACTATCTCAGATATAAACAACATCAAGAATGTTTTGTTCTTTCACGTCTACGATACTGTTCACAATAAGAGATTCCTACAGATAACAATTGCCAATAACTCAACAAGGATAACTGACTTACGAATTAAGTTCGTCGAATTAATCCCATTTGTGGTTTGAAACAAAACAAAGCAATGACTTAATAGTCAGAATGGCCCTTTTTTAATATTGTTCTCCATGTGTGCGAACACGTGTAAGGTCATATAGGGTTAGTTGTATCATGTAGAAAGATTTCATAGAAAGTAAAGTTATATCGCGATAGGAACGTGTTTAAATAGTAAACCTGTATTGTGAACAGAGTGAATAGCGGTGGTCAATTGACTTGGCATTTACTATTCCCGGTTTTGCAAAATACATTTCTCAAAGATTTTTGCTGTGTTTATAATTTGAAATTTCTGAAGTTTAAATATGTACATCTTTATTCGCGCATTTTTGAAAACCAACATGTATATTATTGATACAGAGAATCAAATAGGATTTAAAAAAGAGTAAAACATCATTTGAAATTTAAATCATATTTCAATAAGAGCATTGCACACCTTAGGTTTTGTATACATACAATTGTGTAAATTAGTTTATTTTTTTAAGCAAGTATCGATACTAAAAGCCGGAAAATTGGTAAATATAAAATAAAAATATGACATTGAACAGTCGATTTGTTCCTGAGCTACATGTATGAGTTTTTGTAAATACAGAATTCTTGATGTTTGTTGGCGACTGAAAATCATTTTAGAAATTCACCAAATGCATGTACAATGGACACATATACGACCAACACAAAAGGTACAGATTGAACTTTTAAAATTTTGAAATAGATATAACGACTAATTGTAAACTGTAGTACAAATAATTTACCTCAAATCATGGGCGTGAACATATTGACACTCGGAATCTACTCGAGTAACTACTGCTATCAACATTGTGAAGTGCCAGTCTGACATCTTATTTTAAATATTACGCATTGACCTTATAAGAATATTTTTTTATCTTAAAAATATTTATTCAAATTTTTAAAAAAAGTATGAATATTTAATCAGCAGTATGAAGCAACAGAAAAAGTTCTTCATTGATTCGGGGATTTTTCTTTTTAAATATCATTAAGGCGGAGACTATTCTAAATACAGTTCTTAAAAACATGGTTTAAATTTAATGTTTACATGGATTCTTTTGACATACATCGAGAAATTGGAAGTAGGATTAATCAAGAATTTTGTTACAAGTATGTGGTGTTTTCTGACTAATAAATGGCATAATATTTTACAAACAAGGTGTTTGTCAGACAAAAAGAAAAGAAACAATCGATATACGAGTATAAATCAATTAAATAAAAAAGATACTCTCTCTCTCTCTTTCTCTCTCTCTCTCTCTCTCTCTCTCTCTCTCTCTCTCTCTCTCTCTCTCTCTCTCTCTCTCTCTGTGATACCTCGATATGTAGGCAAACATGTCGTTAACTATATGCGTTACTTAGTTGATTTATTTAAATACGTGCCTGTTAAATAGTCTCTCTGATTTTTATATTCATTGAAATCAAGATATAGCTTCATAGCAAACACGATTATGCGTCAACAAATCTAGTATTTATTTTGTCAACATGTCCTCATGCCGTTAGATTAATGTATCATATGATACATAAGATGATAACTACCTCGATACTGTGTACACACTGGTGAGTGAACTGTACTGTTAATTCTTAGTTAAAGACCTAAATTATTTAGTAAACGCGTTAAATTTTGAGAAGCATGCATATTATAAAATAATGACAAAAATTTGGCGTTGACGATTTTATATTCTCGCGATCTTATACAAAACAGTTAAATGGCGGTTAAGTACTCTCGTAAAATAAGGAATCTACAGTAATTATTAAACATTTTAATGTAGATTTATGAAAAAAATATGTTTAAGTGTAATAACATATATGCATATACAGCTTACTCCACTTATATTGAAATCTTATTTTGAAATTCCGCTTATTTTGAAATAGAAATAAATCCCCAGTTTTTGCCTCTCATTTTTTTGCATTGATTTAACGGATATAATGATATCGGCTATTTTGAAATATCGCTTATACTGAAGCCACTGATCGGTCCCCATAGGTGCAAATTAGTTGTTTTTATAACGGTTATATTGAAGTTCTCCCTGGCGGCTGTCGTCACGGTTTCAAAACATACGGATATGATTTTAATCAAACTTTCAAGGACTAATATTGCATATAATCTGTTCACTGTAATAGATAAATGATGTCCAAATAATTCGTTCGGGTTTGGTTTTCTATGCTTACATCGGGATTGAACTTTCAAAAATGGCGGCTTAACATCAGTCAATTTCGCTTATATTGAAATACGGATATATTGAAATAATTTGCATGGTCCCCTGAATTTCAATATATCCGGATTAGGCTGTAATTATATACTTTGTTGAAATGACGCAATATTCTTTAGTAGATTGCGATATGCTTAGAATTACACTAAAACTCATTTAGTACAAACACAGAAATAGCAAAATCTCGGATACGGTGGAAGCAGTTAGATTTTTTGATACGATTCACTGAAGCCAGATGTTGCGTTTCTTCGGATCTTTGTAACTAGAATTTCTTAGTTTAAATAAAATTAATTACCTTTAATTCACTTCTTATAAGATTAATCACACAAATATGAGTAAAATTACTAGTCAAAACGTGTACAATTTTCTACAAAGTGTTTGTTTTTGTTTTTTTTAGGGGGGGGGTGTTTTTTTTTTTTGGGGGGGGGGGGGGGGGTTTGGGGGGGGTTTCGATTTCGACCATTATATATTTCGCTACTTTTCATGATTTTTCAGCTCTAAAGATTTCCTCGGCTCGTTTCCTGCAAAGGGTTGACCTTCCGTACCGTATGCATGTTGCACCATCACATGTCAGAAACGTACGGTGTATAGTTTATTATGTTCCAATCACCTACAGCTGTACTTTTCTTATTAATTTACCTCCCGCCTCTCTAACTAGACTGCGTAAAGTCAACACAACAATTATAGCCGCAAGTTTTGCATTTCACTTCTGGTTTTCATGTACTTAACATTAGGATCCTACTTTTTGCATATCAATTTGAACAAAAGACATCCCTCTAACTAATGATAATCAGTAAAAATTATTTAATGAATTTTAGCAACACTCAAAAGCTTTCAAGAACAACAACTTTCAATTTTATAAAAATATTGCCGGATACTTTTTTCGAAACTGTCCGCTGATTTTGTGTTGTGGCCTTGGTAAATTTTTTTTACAAAATTAAAAAAAGTTTGCACTACCATTTAACATTATAGTTTGAAGTTTTTATTTTTACATGAATTCTTTACTTTACAATTGAATATTAAATGGTTTGAAGAATGTATTTTCATTTAAAGTATCAATTAAAAAAACAAAATGTATTTTGTTGAAAGAAAACATATAGTGAAACCGCTATAGTAATCATTACAAATTTGTTATGCTGATATCTTTTCTTGTAAGAATAATTGAAACATATACCAAAAAACACATCTGTAAACTATAACGAGATTCGAGCTTTGTTTACAAAACAAAGAATTACTCGATAATTAACATTCACATATTCGACAAAGCATTAAAAATACCCATATTAATCATTTTAAATATTCGAAATAGATATCAAAATTTCTCATTTTAAGCTGACATCGTGTTTAATTCCCTTTCAATGGGATGACGAAAATACACTTTTTATGTTAATTAGGTTATTCTGTACCGTGTTAATATTTCAATATCGATGCATTTATCAATATGATTATATGAATTTGTGGAATGAAAGTAATAATTGACTGTTTATAGTATATGTCTCCACTTCGATAATTTTATCTTGTATGCCTACCTCATTAAAATAGATGCGTCCTTGAAATGCTGACATGTATTGGTGTATATTCGGAACGGATTTCTAAAAGTATGGCATAATAATGTAATATACTATCCTTTCTTTAGCCTATTGTCCCATATCTGAAGCAGATAATAAATACCAAGGAGTTATTTTTATTGATGACGGATGTAACGCGCTGTTTTTGGCTGAATCCTTTTTAAACTAAAATGCTGGAATGTAAAAAAAAAGTCACTACTTTTCTGATATTTATTCCATGGAACAAACAGCACACACGAGTTCTCTTCCTTCCACATAGGGTGGGCATTTCAATGATCCACATCGTGCCTCAACGGAGTAAAACAGGTAGCCATTTTTATTGGCATGGCCTCCATGTAAGGTGTCTGAATGCTCGTCAATACAGGTGTACATTGTACTAGCTAGTTGGCCATGATGCCCTGCCATTAGATAGCCATTATACTCCAACTTCCACCCTTTGTAACACGATTTCCTTGCTACAAATACATAAAATACAGGTAAATGAAATAAAATAAGACTTGTAAAACTGTCCCTCTTTGTTCTGCTGTACAAGAAATAAGACCAGCCCCTACTGAGTCATCTCAAAGTGACTTTTCAAAAATGAATAAACATGCGACTGTTAACTAGACGGTTTCAAGCTTCATTAATAAGTTGTTGAATAGTCAGATATCTTTTTCTCGCATTATCGCCGATGTGATATCGGTTTGTCCGGTGTGAGACAGCAGTGTGAGATTTTTCTGTCTTACACTGTGTATTACTACGCCGTTTTAAAACGTAAACAAACGTTGTCTGCTGTAGGGAAATGCAAAATGGTGGATTGAGATTATCCATTAAGTAATTGTTTTGCTTAATTAATTACAATTTATCATATTTTTAATTAAAAAAACTGTCGTATGCTCTCATTTTGACTTGCACTATTTGAAGCACGCGGAGGGATGAACTCAAAGTTATCTTTTGAACGTCATAACAAAAAGTTGTCTAACATCATTTTTTAAGGTAATATAATGCGAGAAAAATAATCATTCATTATATACTCGTGTGGGATAGTGAAATTCCACCTCGGGGCCAAGATTCACGGTCAAGGACTCGGCAAAGCCTCGTCCTAGACCGTGAATCTTGTCCCCTCTGTGGAATTTCACTATCTCGCACTCGTAATAATGAATGATTCTATTAATCTCAAAAAAACAGCTCGGTCGTCTATTTTATGCTAGGCAATTTTTTTCGGCCAAAATTATGAAAAGATAAATTCTATCCCCGTGTAAAATACAAACAACAAAAACACAAATTTTCAATATACAGTTTGTAATGAATTAGTCTACTACGCGACACATCTTTGGATATTAGGTACGATATTGATATACAAACACTTCAGCGAATCATAAGCTGAAAGGTCAACGGCAGTGATTTCATTGCTAGATCTTATTAAGCGTATTTAAGAGGGGCAGGTTTCAGAATCGAATATTAATTGGATTGAAATGCACAATATATTTGTTATCTTTGCCATAATAAAAACGAATGTGCAAAAACTGCATGTTCATCTTTTGGGGGAGAAATGCTATAATTAATCTTTGTTCTTTTGATAAAAAAAAACAACTTTATCCAAACACAAGACAATTTGATATTTCTTGCGAACATTTTCACTAACCTGGAAACATTTTGACGACTGATTTATTTCTAAGAAGACAAACAGCACAGGGTACATCATGGTCAGAGAATGTGCGTATGTACCCGGGTGAGTAGTGTGTTTCGTATTCCGCACCATAAACAAAAGCTCTGTTATCGTCATCCCCATCAGTGTAGATCCCCCACTCTGGATCTCTTGGTAAACACAGAGGATCAACTGCTGCTCCCTTGTTGTTATACCAAGAACCGCCAGTGTAACCTTCAGATTTCATCAAAACATTCGCATAACATTTACGTATTGTGATTCAACGCCTTATAATACTTACCTTAAAATTTTGTTTAATAGAGAAGTGAAAAGTTTTTCGTTTTTAATTTAAAAAAACAAATACTATCTCGATAGAATTGCAATAGGAAATTGTAAGACGATTTTTGTCAGATAGAAGTGATTTCAGGGAAAAAATTACCTGATAGAACTAACTCGGCATTTGAAGGACACGTCTTCTTTCCCCATCTTGTGTACACAACGCTGCTGTTTTTAGTTTCTTAAAATATTGTCAATTATGTAATAAAAAAAATGCACGTAAAATTAAGGTATTTGAATAAAAAAGTTTTTTTTCCTAGATTTATTTAATAAATATAATATCATATATAATAAAATATATAACGATAATCTCTAAATGTCATAAAAATGTTGCCTTGTATTTTCTGTGCACCAAACTCTGTTTTTTCTTGAATTGTTTTTATTGATTTTTCAATTTGGTTGGTGAAACTCTTGAATTCCCGCCTCAGCGCCTCTACTTGGTATGCTCCTAGAGCAGACGACAATTGTCCTGTCAGATAACCCTGCAGCATGTCTTTACAACTTCCATTGCTTGTTTCCGCTCGTACGCCCATCACAAAAATCACAAAAATAAGAGCCTCAGTCATCTAAAGTACAATTTAATACATTATTAATTTTTTAAACACTTTAATCTAATCTAACTTAATGTTAACCTAGTTTTATTTTTTTTTTAAATCCGGTTTTGTTCGATATATTTCTGGTATATTCATTTTGTCAGACTTTCGTTAAATTTAAAACAACTGTGTTAAATAGATATAAACTGTTTTTGATTAACAATTAACACCATAAAGATGAATGTAAACAATACAGTGTATATCGCATATGCACATATTAATTTTAACCAAAACGACTAGAACGCGGGTAAACTGATTGATAAATAGCACTTTCTTACGATAAACTCTTTTTTGATATCTCTGATTTAAAGTCCTGGTTCAAATATCCTCATCACAGAATAAAAGATAAGAACATTTAATGATAGATTTGTAAACTGTTAAAATAAAATTACTATTATCAATCCATAACTATCCCTATTCATCTTTTTCAGTAAGTATTTATATATTTTATAACAGAGCAGGTGCATTTGTTTAACCTACGCATTTTAAAAATCCTTATCAAATCTAAATTAAATTGAAACGTATACCATACCTAGGTCTAATGTTACACAAATGAATATCCTGTGCGTGTAATAGACTTTTCTATACATCATGTTTAAGTAATCACAAACTATAGCAAACCTTATGGTAAATTTATCATTTGTATTATTTAAATAATATGCTTCTTTACGACAGATATTGAAATATTTAACAGTCTTCAGAGAGAGAAAGAGAGAGAGAGAGAGAGAGAGAGAGAGAGAGAGAGAGATTATACATCGAACACAGCTAACATGATGCATATGGGAATTATTAGGTTGTTATAATTATTGTTTTCAGTAATATACTTTTCATTTTGATTAACTAAATATTATTAGATATTACGTAATATCTTAAGTTAGGTGTTAGACTGACAATTTACAAGGTTGATGTTTCCTACATTCACACTTCTTAATCCGCTAATAGTATGTATTCTATAGACATATAGTTCTTCGCTGATCTTTACGTGAAGTTAAACTTCCAAAGAATTTTGAAGTCCTGACAAGGTATTGTCTATGTTTTTTTTATTGTTGAAACAAAAATGCCCACCACATTTAGAAATTAAATATTTGTGTGGAGTCTGTCTATAACTGCAAATGTATCAATTTTTACCCGGCTTTCTAACATTACATTTAAATTGTGATAAATAAATAAACAAATTATATACAAATAAAATCTTGTAAGTTAAACGCATAACTAACGAATAGTATAACATACTCTAAAATAAAATGCCTTAAATCTGAATTATGTCTTTCTAATCAAAATAAAAATGTTTTTGGCTTTAAAAATATTATCAGAAAATATAAGAAAATATCTGTACTAACAATATGTCTCAGTATAAATTGCAGTTATTATCAAAACTAACGACAAAACCGTCAGTAAATATCAGAACTAACAGCAATATTCAGTAACAGCACCAATAGTCTCAGTAAATATCAGCAACAATAAGCAATAACAGAACAAAACCAGTAAATATCAGAAATTATCAGTAAAACTGGCAATTTTAGTATATATTAGAGACAGTAGAACACAATGCTGGCTGTCAAATCATTCTAGTAATTTATGTATTGAAAACAACGAAAACATTAAACTGTTAAAATCGAAATTAATAACAATATTTTGTGCAAACCATATCTTATTGTGTTTACGATTATTATAACAGTAAACAAACGTTCAATGTATTACATAATACATCATTAGAATTATTTCGTACTTGTTTTATCATTTTTCAAATAAATAATTTTGACAAATTTGAACATAACTTTCGATTTTTTCGGTAGAGTTATATAACTATGTAAAGATCTACATTCATATGAAATCAATGCTAGAGCATATGAGCTGTATATTCAAAGATTATTTGCGTGCTTTTAAAAAGTTAGGAAAAACATGATGAGACATACATAAACATGATCAACAATGAAGCCTTTTTATACAGCAAAAAAACACAAAAAAAATCAAAAAAAAATCGCACCACTGTTTGTGACAAAAGCCTAATTGACCTCGAATTTGAACATACCATGAATAGTCATTTTAATTTAACATTTTCATCTAAAACAACATGATAATATTTATCTAAATAAGCAACTTTAGGCATTTAGTTTTGATATAAAACGAATACTTCATCTTAAGCAAACCCTCGCCTCAGCATTTGCATTTAACTAAACAATCTGGTAATGTCCCTAAAATGCTCATATACTCATGGTCTACAATTAACTGCATAGCCTGATCTATGCATGTCTATGCTGTTTTTTATACTGATTAAAATGAAGCTGCATAGCTATTGGTTCATGAAGTGTATCAAATGCTGTTGAAAATAGAGACATATTTTGACTTTTTCAAATAATCATTTTTGAATTATAGTTATTTCACACCTGATAAAACATGAGATGCAGTTATTTTTATACTTTTCTTGTTTTTAAGTAATCATAATTTTCACTTTGCCCTGTTGTCTGATCTTCAATTTCACAATATTGTATCCTTATCTAAAATGTTAAGTTAAACGTTTTTAGTAATTGACTAAACCATCAAAAGAACACTACACAGTTTAGCAAGCATCTGTCATAGTTGGCAGTATCAGATCATCATCATCTTCGACATTATCATTCCTTTCAAAAGTCTCGTCATACAATGTCTGCAAAACAAGAGCATTAGTAACTCTACAAAGTATATCGAACGTCTTCTCAAGGTAGGCTTGTGGTTATTAAACAGGTCCAGTTGGGTCGAAGGAGGCCTTCATACAGTGGTAACAACGTTATTGTTGACAAGCCAATCGTGTTAAATAGTTCGTGTAACGTGGGTGATCGTTCGTGTAACGTGCGGGATCGTGCGTGTATCAGGAAAAATAGTTTGCGTTTTTTATCGTACGTGTTCGTGCGTGATCGTGCGGTTTTTCGTTTTGTAACTTTTTTTACGGAACGTCAGGATTTATTCTTAAAACAACGACAAGTAGTTTTTGTAAAACAATGTGAATTTTAAACTTTTTTCCATAGAAGAACATAAACAGTTGTTAACATTCATTCTCTATTTCATGGTTAAATACATTTATCAAGTATTTCCACAGCTCATTCAATCCTTTGTTCGGTCGAGTTAGTTTTGCACAATGTTATAGTCAGCCTGTATCAAGCATCCACTGTGTCTTGACACATAATTTTAATCATATTAGCAATAGTGGCACGTTGAATGAAAGCAGTCAAGCTTACCCACTCCCCGTTTTAAACTAAACGATTATCCCCAACGTTTTTCTTTCAAATGAAAATACGATACGCATTCCTATCTGAACATTTGTTTGAAATAAATTTTTTTTAAAATGCTTTAAAATTTAGAAAAAAATCATGTACTGTAAATAATGAAAATATTCAATGTGGTAAATCGAAATTCTATGGAACAAGGTGACAAATTTACCTCTATCTCGCATAATCAAATCGTACGTAAGGGAACTGGATTACATAAACAGTCAACCCGTATGTAAATAATTTCGTATAGTTAATGCATTATCTTCATTTCATTTACACTTAAGTTATTATTCGTTATGGAGACAAAAAAAAAATTATTTGTGTATGAATCATATTTTTTTTTTGTATGGATGTGTAAATTGTTTACTCGTAAGATATAAAACAGTGCATTGCTACTGTACATGCCGCTTTTTAATAAAACTCAAACATAAAGCAATACAGATTAAAGCAATATGTTTTCTTAATTCTAATCTTAAAAATTTAATTTTGATTTTGCGTGTTTAATGGTGTAGAATCGTTCGGTTGCGTGTTTTATCGTTTTGTTCGTGTATCGTGAAAATTCAGTAAGTTAGTGATCGTCCGTGTATCGTGCGTGATCGTTCGTGTATCGTGCGTGATCGTTCGTGTATCAGAAACGTGCGTGTCGTTTGTCAACAATAACGTTGCTACCACTGTAGCAGCAGTAGGTTTAGGTTTTGTCCTGCCTATCTTAATATCGATGTCGATGATCTCCTTGGGGTTGGATTTCTTTCTAAGCGTATATCAGAAATACTGCGTATTTGTGCCAACTTCTGTTCCCCTGTCTCTCTGTCGCTCGCAAAAAATAGTGAGGGAGGATATTGTTGAATTAATGTCTTTTAGCTTCGTCTTTTTTTTCTGGTACTGTAACTTATAGTTATTTAAGTCAAAATATTTAGAAGAGTATTTAACTTGCGCACGATTTTATCTTTTGACAAAATCAAATTTTTAATTTATTGCTTCAGGAACTTGATAAGCTATCCAATGATCAATTATTTGGTTTTGACAAAAATAGTGGATGCTTAAAAACAGACAGATGTTTAAAAATGCTATGAGAGAAGTCACAAGCTTTAGTGCTTGTATAATATTGAAAAGGGGGAAAATTCAAATTCGGAAGACCTTAATAAGATAGTGAGATAATATTTGATGAAATGGTAGGACTTGTAAGATCGTTTCAAGACTACAAAACACATATTTAAGATTACCACAATAACACAGTTAATACTACAACAACGATATTTTTATTATTTAGAACAAACAGCACACACGAGTTCTCTTCCTTGTACATAGGGTGGACACTTCAAGGAACCACATAGAGCCTCTACGGAATAGAATTTTTACAGTTTTTTAACTTCAATTTTAATTCACATTAACGAAATGATAAAATGTATACGCATCTGTATCACATATAATTATGCATGCAGTCCTCATTTAATTATGCCGAGCTTGCGAAGATGCTTATTATAACAATGATATAAATTATACTGGAACTTGGTGAACTCAGTATATATTTTATTGATACACGGAGAAGCGAATTGTCTCTATAAGAGTTAAACGTCTCAAAATCTTACTAAGCTTGTCGCGTATTTTCATAAACCGGAATGCCGGGGAGGGGGGGGGGGGGCAATGACGGCAAACATTATAATTATATGCTAAGAAATGCGACTTTTCATATAAATATCTTGATTGAATTTACGTTTTTCATAGAGACATTATTAATGTAGTAAGGAACAAGAGTAAATATAAAAGAAAGAAAGTTCGAAAATCAAGCCATGAAGAATTAATAACTAATCAAAGTAAAATATGATAACCATTCATTTGAAAGCACTAAAGCGACAGTTATGTGTAAATATACAGAAGAATAAAGAAGTTAAAGCAAAATGAGAAAAAGAAAGATCGATTTTTGTCGAAGTTTCTTTTTTCATATAGCATGCACAGGAATCCAATGCGCATATATTGGCACCATGCACTTTTAAAATGCCATGTTCATTGTACTTGGTTATTGATTATGAATAATTTTAGATACATTCTTTGCATTGTACATGTAGTTTATAAAAGCAGTTCTTTACTAGACTAAGCTATGATTTATTCAGAAAAATGAATGTGCGTTAAAAAAATCTTCAGAGTTTTTGTGACAATTACCTTTTCAATGTGCACGGAATTTATAAAAAAAAGAATAGAGAAAGGCTTATATTTAAGTCAGAAACCAGGAAGATTTGAAATGTTTGAAGCGTAATGACTAATTTGTATTAATTGAAGGTTTTTTAACTGATAATCCTGCAAAAGATGCAAGTCTGACAGTGCTTTAGATTAGGAATGACATAGCTTTTTTTCACTGAACGATGTCTTTATTAACACTCTCTCGTTTTATTCAATTTAAGAAGAGTACACTTATACAAGGAAACATTTCTATGTGTTTGTGAGTAAAAAAAAAAACCCATATGTGTAAGACACGAATCTTGTTTTGTAGATAATCTTTGATCGATATTTAATTCAGCCGCAATTGATTGATGGAGGGTATGTTGGGTAATGGCACACACACACAGCTCATAAAGAATTTCAAAACATGCATTATAATAGCTAAAATGTATTAGAAGTTAATTTTTTAAATCCGTAATTGAGTTTTACAAGCAAACAAGCAAAGAAAAAAATGTTTATATTTCCTGTTGCTTGATTTCAAAGGATTGTTCACTGTAAGAACTATACAAAAATGACTTATATTCCTCAGATAAAAACCTAAATACTAAAAACAAACTTTTTTATGAAGTAAGGCATACCGTATATTTTACGTTATTTATTTTATTACCATTATTATTCTGTGGTAACTTTAAGTCATTTGTACGCACAAACAACTTTTAACTCTATCAAAGGTAATACTTTGTACTCTCATATTATACATTACCCGAACACAAAAACAGTTTTATGAGATTAATTAAATCACAAACATCATTTTCGCAGCGACGCCTCACTGGAAAAATTTACTGTGTAAGAGTTATAAAGTAAAGTTTCAAAGGGATCTAGATCTCTTATTTAAGGGGTTAGTTCCTTTTTTATGGTATAAAATAAAAGCCACTTACTAATATTTGTTGCACAATTAAACAACGTTTAATTGCTCTTTATATGGTTAAAAAATATTCATAACTAAAAAGTTATAGAGCAATTGGTAGCAAAAGTTGGCACTTTTTGAATTTTTTAAGTAGTATTCGGGAAATAATCATATAAATAAAACTGGGGTGACAACGTTTAAGATGTCTATATTTAAGATGTGTGATTTAAATTTACTTGCAACCAATCAACTCGGAGCCTTTGCAGGTATAATATTCAAAAGGGGGAAAATTCAAATTCGGAAGACCTTAATAAGATAGTGAGATAATATTTGATGAAATGGTAGGACTTGTAAGATCGTTTCAAGACTACAAAACACATAATTAAGATTACCACAATAACACAGTTAATACTACAACAGCGATATTTTTATTATTTAGAACAAACAGCACACACGAGTTCTCTTCCTTGTACATAGGGTGGACACTTCAAGGAACCACATAGAGCCTCTACGGAATAGAATAGTTTACCATTTTTATCTGTATGACCCCCATGTAAGGTGTCTGGATGCTCGTCAATACAGGTGTACATTGTACCGGCTCGGTGGTCATGATATCCAGCCATTAAGTAACCACGGTATTCTAACTTCCATCCTTTGTAACACGTTTTTCTAGCTACAAATCAATAAATTCATGAGAATATTTTTCTTCAATACTATTTATAACATATGAAGAAAATACGAAATCCTTGAATTGTTTAGTATATCCAAAGAAAAAAAAAGCATAGTTCACTGGATGAAATATCTGGTTTCAGCGCTGCGGAAACCCTTTGGAAACTCTGCGGAAACTTAAGGTTACTTTAAGTTTCCGACAGGTTTCAGCACGGAAACTTCAAGTTTCATTAAGTTTCCGCAGTGCTGAAACTTAGGCTGTCCATGAATCCAAATGGTTTCCGCAACGGAAACTTACTGAAACTTGAAGTTTCTGCATAGTTTCAATCTCCATATACGTTTGGGATACATATTGTTTACAAATGGTTTCCGCGACGGAAACTTACTGAAACTTGAAGTTTCTGCATAGTTTCAACCTCCATATACAATTGGGAAACATATTGTTTATAAAGGGTTTCCGCAACTGAAACTTACTGAAACTTTTTATATTTTTGCTTTCACAAAAGCTGAGCAAGGTTTCTACTTTATGTAAAAACAAAACAATTTCAAACAGTTCCAAATTTATTTTGTTCAAAAATCTGAAATTGTTTCCAATAATAAATAAAATACAGCCAAGATACAATAATGGAGAAACATCCATATGGCAATTCCCTTATTAGGGACTTTTATTTAAAAAATGATAAAATTGCACAAGAAAAAAACCTCCCATAGAAATCTTTACTTTTGTATGTTTTTCCATCTCGATTAAATGCCTATCAAATCTCCCTTTAAAAATGCAACAAAGATCTTACTTTTTTAAAAATATGAATGGAATTTACAAAATAACTGCACGTACATGAATAAACAAAGAAAACTTCACTGTTACATGAACATGATACACTTGTCTCAATTTGTTTTGAACTACAATGAATATGTACACCATAAAATATTTTTGAAAAGTCTAAAGTATCCATCTTTAAAAAAAATAAAATACATTACAAGATAGTAGTTGACTATAGAGGTATGACCCAGATTTGATTTGAATATGTCAATAAATTCCAAAATGAGGTCAAAATGACCCACTTACAAGTTGGGATAAACCTTTTCTTTGTTAGTAATATAATCTAATGTTTTACAATAGAACAGGATTTGATATCATTTTTTTGATAATCCATTAAGTCCAAAGTGAACTTTTCATTTCCACCCATGATGTACCAACTGATCAGATTTTAATATCATAAGCCTGTCAGTATTTAATAGATGACCCAGAGGGAGATATGAAAAGCTTGTTGGCCAATAAAAAGCTAACAATGGAGCAGTCTGTCAAATCATGTGCAAAAAATATGATGTACACATTTAATTAATTATGCTGATTGCAACACACTTCATTCCTGATGAATATTCTTTACACACGGTTTACCTTCCTACATTTCACTACTTTACCTACATTAATATTTTTAAATCCAGGACATGAAGTAAAATATACATTGTTTATATATGACAAGTATTACTACATGTAGCATAAATGTATAAAATACAAAGTATCACACAGATCATTCACCTTACAATTCTCATCAATACCAGCATTTTACTTATGATATAAAAGCTAATTCCAATTATATATTAGTTACACAATACAGATTAAAATAAAACCCACATGGAAACAACTTTCCATCCAAGTAATTTTGTTATATAAAAATTGTAATACATGGGGTATATGTTGTCTTTATATATTTTCATATACGACATAATTGAATATTGTTTGGTGTATTTTATCATTTCTATGACCCATGCATTCATCTCCTAATGCAGTGTTTTTACATTTAAGATTGGTTTCCTAATTTTTCATATATTGCTGCAAATAAAAACTAAGTTATCAATAAATGTTTAAACAAAGAAAATGAAAAAAAAAGTAGTTAACACTTATCAACTTGGAGGTGTGAGGATATATGTTACATGGAGTCTAATATTTTATGCAATATTTGCAAATATAACAAATTATTTAAGAAAATGAAAGTTAATATCTGCAAGGTCTAATCAATCATTTAATAAGTCAAAACCATGTGATTTTCTAAGATTCTAGCTTACAGACAGACATTGTAATATACTGGTATTTGATCATATAAAAAAAGTACTTTTATAGTTTATAGGTTTTTTGAAATGAGAATACTTTACAGTTAAAAAGTCTTGTTCTGCAGAGGTTTAGTCGGGTCGTAGAGATGTGTCCATTCGAATCAATAAGGAGTGTCCTTGGCTGTTGTTGATGTAACCCGAGTCGTAGTTTATGGAAATAGGCCTTTTTGGGGGACTTTCGAGCATTGTCCAGACCGGCGAAGCACTCATATGATCACATCATGGCTACAGCAGACTTAGTAGTTCTGGACAGTGGTAGCATTAAAATTCTTCTTCTTGCGATGAACTTGTTCGTTTCACTGGGCTGTACTTTATGTGTTCTATTCATCTTAAACATGAATAATAAAGTTTCATTTAGATTTTTAAACAATAAACATAAGTCATTCAGCCTAACATGTAATAAAAGCATTCTGAATAAAATTCTGAATACAGAAGCTACTATGCAGTTGCCAGTTGCTGTTTAAACTATGTCATATAATGACTACAGTAGTATCTGGTCTAAAATGTTTCATTTTATGTTTGAAGCTATGTTATTTTCATTTTGATTCAATTATTGTTTGTTGAACAATGGAAAAACAATCAACAATAAGTGTGTTTTACCCCCCCCCCCCCCCATCATCAACCTCCTTTTCAAGAACTTAGACCTGGATTTCCCAAAAATTACTACAGTAAATTATAAACATCCAACATATGTATAATTTAATGGTGAAAATAATCAATTTCAAAGCAATACCTTGCGTTCACATCGTCCAGCTGGTCAAAACATTCACCCGAATCACCGAACAGAGGATGCAACTAATCACCGGAAACATTGACTTTGTATGCTGTCAATGCTGAAAAAGAAAAACGTGAAAAATTTCATTTTCCGGATTTTATTAATAAATTTAGAGTTTGTAAATTGTATAATGTGCGAAAGATTCATTGTTCGTCTTGTTTACCAACCAAGCATTCATATATTAGGGACGTTTATATAATTATATATGTGTATACCCTGGATAATCTTGATTATCATGCATATAAAGTTGGTTAATGGTTAACTTGGTCAAAACGTATATTTAAAAGAGATACGGTAATAAAAATTAAAACTCCGAACCAAGTTTGAAAAAATGACGCCACCTTGATTTGATGGCGCGAAATCTCGTTTACAAATGAGAGATAAATTAGAGCCTTGAAAATGTTATTGGGAGTATCTATATTGTGAATTAAGTTACCTTGACATGAGTTCTTCGTTCCTGCATTATCTCCTTGTTATAGAGGCTATTAATGCTTCTCAATTCTCCATTTTACAACAGCATCTTCTTGTCCATTTTAACCTTCGCTCGAAATCATTAAGTGCGCCAATACTGACCAATCAGAACCCGCTAAATCTTGGAAAAGTGCATCTTGGGATAGTTTAAAATGAATGATGTTTAATCAAAATTATCATTTTTTACCGAATAGTATACTTTTTACATGTATATTTATTTTAAATAAGAACTGTCTGAGTCAGTATTTCCTGGTTAAATACGACAAAGTATTGGCGTGTGTTTGTTACAATTGTATTTGTAACACGTGCATGATTAACCAAAAAAAAAATGGCCGACCGTTTGTTTACAAATGTCTAATGAAATTAAACAAGTTTTAATGAGACATATGTATCAGATTTTGTCTTTAACTATATTTTATTTACATGTACTGATGATTTTGCCAAACTAAATATGATAGAGCCATATATAGTTTACTGACAAGTTAGTCTTGACTTGTCCAATTTTCACCGCGATTCTAAGCACGGTCATATTCTTATTCAAAATATAGAGGTGTGAAAATATTATGTTCATCACAGAGCAGGTTCTGCATGAACACACAGAAATCACAAATATAATTAGATACCGATCAATTAACGGGGTCCGGTTAACAGCGTTCACCCGTACGGTGAATTTACAACTACGATGAATTGATGGCAATTATTTTACAGTTACACATGTGCACTGATTGGTCATGCGATGAACAGTACGTTAAGAATACTTATGAAATTAAAATACAAACGCGTTAAACAAGCCGGGAAGTAAGATGTACACGTCGGACTGATATATAAACAAAATATAATTTTAATTATTTGGTATACTTTCTACATCAAATGTATACGAATGTATAATCAAATTTTAAAAATGGGATTAAAATCACGTGCACCACATGGCTAGTGCTGGATTTGAAACTGATTTTGTAATATAACGTCAGTATAACTTCAGTAAAATTATAAATAATGCTTATTATATCTTATAACACAAACATGTGCATGTTTCATAAACATGTATCAATATCTGAGTTTACAGTACAGAAAGTAAATACAAAGTATAGAAATGCACGAATAACATAGGCGTCGAACCGGGGGGGGGGGGGGGGGGCTAGGGGGGGCTTAGTGCAAAGTTAGACTTAACCAATAGGCATATAGAGCCCCCCCCCCCCACTTTTTCTCGCCGGACATGTAATTGTTCCTAAATTTTCCTTGAAAGATTGAGAAGTTGGAGTAATAGGCATACTAGCCCCCCCCCCCCCCCCCCGACACGGATTAGGAATTTCATGATTTGGGGGGAAAAAAATTGGGTAGGGAAATTTATTTTCGGAAGTATATAGTATAGGTATACCCCCCCCCCCCCCACGGATTAGGATTTTGGGAATTAGGGTTTTTCCTCAACATTTCTGAGGATTAGTCTAGCCCCCCCTCCCCCCCCCCCCCCCGACACGGATTAGGAATTTCATGATTTTGGGGGAAAAAAATTGGGTAGGGAAATTTATTTTCGAAGGTATATAGTATAGGTATACCCCCCCTCAATATTTCTGAGGATTAGTCTAGCCCCCCCCCCCCCCCACACTTTCAATTTGCTTCCGACGCCAGTGAATCATGATACAGTCATACATGCAGTAAAGTCTGAAATGCATGTAAATAATTAAACAATTATCATATTAGACTCAAACTCCAAGTGGGTTTTACTGTTATTATCAACTGTAGAATTTTTTTTAAACAAATTCCTGTGTACATGTGTTGGCGTGGTATTAAAAAAGAAATGAATTAGCTCTAAACTTCAGGTTGTACGAATATTTGGTACGACTTGTAAAAATTTACAACGACTTTACCTTAATTTGTTTGCTTAATTAGTTACTGTACCTCAAGGTTCATTCAAATGATAACTAAATGATTTAAGAAGGAGTCTTACAAAATAGGTATATTAATTTATTTTACTAAATAATTATAATTTACTTATCAGTTTTACTAACTCAGGTACACACAAATTGAAAAAAAATTCCCGCCGGGCTCCAGTTATAAACTCACGCTTTGTACTGTGTATATGTTATGTAACAGTCTTTTGTTCACTCCTGACAGAAAAAACCCTGCAATCCACACAGAATATACAGGAAAATCACAGAGGAGGTCACCTGGACAAAGAATGTATACACATGTATACACGTGCCCGAGTACCTAAGATTAATGATTTCATCATATGCATTAAACAAGATGAGACATCAGTTTTTCTTTTCAAATTCAATTAATTACTTAGTAAGGTTCTTAATCGCCTTATTTGCCATATTTGAAGATAGTTACATGGATACATATAGTTTCAGTCACGCTGAAACCTTACTATACATTTTAGTAATCATTAGGCTAGAATTAAACTTAAACCTGTTGAAAATAAATGATATCACTTTTAAACTCAAATCAATTTTAGTAATAGTTTCAGCAATGCGTAAACCATTTGGAATCTTAACTTAAAGTTTCAGCATACTGAAACCTAGCGGAAATGTTCTGAAACTGATTGATATTTCAGTAATAATTTACACAACTTTTCACATGATTGAAATTTAGTTTCCGCATTGCGGAAACCATCAGGAATCTTAACTTAAAGTTTCAGCATACTGAAACCTAGCGGAAATGTTCTGAAACTGATTGATATTTCCATAATAATTTACACAACTATTCACACGATTCAAATTTAGTTTCCGCATTGCGGAAACCATCAGGAATCTTAGACTAAAGTTTCTGCTGACTGAAACCTAACGGATACTTGCTGAATCGATATAATGGTTTCCGCATTGCGGAAACTATACATGAAACTTCAACTTCAAGTTTCAGCAAGGTTTCCATATAGTTTCAGTTTTGCTGAAACTTGATTTTTCATCCAGTGAGTTGGTCTTGATGTCTTATTCACATGTTAATTTAATTTAAAAATTTAACATGACAACCATTATTTTGGGACGAAATACATGTACCTTAAAAAACAGATACCATAACATTATTCTTAATAAAACTATAAGCTTCGGATTGTAAGTTAAAAAAGGTATTGGGTTAACCTTATGACCAAGTTGGATGAATCAAAAAAATACTATGAATTAAGTTGTATAATTATTTAATAAATTTAAATCTGACGCACCTGGAAACATTCTTACAACTGATCTATTTCGACGTAAGCACACTGCACATGGTACATCGTGATCGTTAAGTTTCCGAAGGTTGCCAAGGGAATCATATGTTTGGTATTCTGCACCAAGTATATAAGCTTTACGCCCATCAGTTCCATCCCTGTAGTTTCCCCATTCTGGATCTCTCGGTAAACAAAGAGTATCAACTGCTGCACCCCTGTTGGTATACCATGAACCTCCAGTATAACCTTCCAAAAGTGAAAAAAGATATAATAACAATAGTAATGTCTTTTATTTATACGGGATAGCACAATTAGTTTACAAAACAAGTTCACATTGCGGTATACAGACAGCAACTATATTCAGAAACTGAAAAGTCTTACAAAATATGTATTTGCAAGATAACAAAATATATATAATATATGAATTAAACTACATGGAATTGCCTGAAATAGAGCCTTTGATGAAAATAAAATATGACAAATGATATTGAGTATTAACATTTTGAAACTGCTTTTACATATCATATAAATACATGTAATATGACATGCTAGATGCATTTTGCATGTAGCAAAACACATATGTAGGTTATTGTCGCTGCCCTGTAAAACACAGTGATGGAGTGCAGTATACAAACTATTCACCAACCTAAAACCAAGTGATTTTAGAATAGAATTACCTGAAAGAACTAGCTCGGCATTTGAAGGACACGTTTTCTTCCCCCATCGTCTTCTTTCTGTTGTTTCTTTTCAAAAAGACAGTAGGTACGTGAATTCATTGGTATTTCCTTTTTAAACATTTTTCGTACTTAAAGCGGATAATTGCATTTTTAAACGTTACATCTTTTGTACATCAATTTCTGTTTTCCCCCGTATTGATTTACACGCACCTGAAGAAGGTTGTCCTGTTAGTAAGCTCTGCAACATCTCTTTACAACTGTCTATGTTTGCCGCACCCCGTACTTCCATCCCAAAAATCGCAAGAATGAGAGATACAATCATCTGCAGTAGAATAAAATGCATTATTAATCCGAACAGAATCAAAGTTTAATTAGTTTCATGTTAAATCAAATAAAATAGTTGTTGAAGATTTAAAGAAATTTAGCTGTAAATAATCATTTTGTCAGACCTTTGGTTAAAACTGCAACATCTTATTGCTTGCGTTGTTTTTGTTATTTTTCAAAACTTTGTGACATAAATGTGTTTAGTGTAGAAAATGGGTGTATTACGTGTATTTGTATACTCTTACTTTTATTTGAACACGCGTATACATACCAGACAGCCCGTGTGTACATCTTCTGGATACGCTGATTGCAGCAAAGATAGCATGAGTTTTGTTTTACTATGATACTTCAACAAAATTGACTTTCAAAAATGATTCAAGTAGAAACATTGTATGATACAAAAGTATCAAATGATGTCTTCATTAAATTAATCTTTTTCGAAAATGTGATTCAAATATTTTGTATACCTTAGTGCAAATAATCTGTAACTTAATTAAAACACAAACTTATTTCAATGTATGGATACACAAAAATATTGATTAACTTTTAAATTATTAAACTGAACTTATCATTGCAAGTGTAAGATATCAGTAAGGGCCTAGTTTATCTAGTATTTATATAAGTCAGAAAAGGAAATCAATGCCTACATTCAACCTACGCAATTTGGCAATGCTAATCAGACCGACATTAAACTGAAATTCTATACCAAAGCTAGGCCTAGAATTACACAATTGAATTTCGTGTGCGTGAGAATTTTTTTTTTCTTATATCAGGTACTACTAATCATAATAATTGAAAAATATGTTACATGTGCCGATGACACCATTCTTAAAAAAAGGTAAAACTTCTTTAACAGATGACTGATATGGGTACTGGATTTTTTCGGGATTTTACAATCTTACGCATGCGCATTACATTCACGCTAAATCACTAGAGGCTCTTTAGTTTATGTTTTCACAGTATCACATTTGCACGTATAAACTCAGAAACGATGTAACAAATACGTTTTAATTTTCATTAAAATTTGTAATAAAATAGTTCATTAAAGAAAATATGGGAGATAACTCTAACTCAGTGCATTTTAAAAAAAAAATCCCGAGTGTTCCGAATGTCAACATGGTGTGTACATGTATATTCGAAGCGAGTAAAAATGTTGTTGAGAAAGAGTTGAACGCGCGGGGGTGTTAAGGAAGCATATGGATTCTGAGTTACATGTAATTTCGTGATATCACAAATCTTAGTTATTATGTACATATTCAATTATCTAAGCAACGAAACGTAGACCAATAGCAAATAAAAAAACTGAAGTCAATTTTTTTTCAGAAATTAGTTTGTATTACGTAGATTTATACATTGATGACGTCATGACTAAAAGTTGAATGTCGTGTGAATTTGATCGGAAAGCATTGTAAACATATTCAAAACATAACAAATCTAAGAACTCTAATAAAATATTGTGGTGTGATTTATTGAGAATGGGACATAAGAATACTAGGAGAGATGTTAGTTTTATCAATCATTCGCTAAAAGGTATGTAAATTTGCTTTTATTTCTCGGCCAGGCTTTCCTCTGTCGTTGTTTACGATATAAAAATCCGACTAGAACAACACTACCCCGCATATATTGAACTTTGAATTTTATATGTATCGTTAGTTTGATCAATGCTTAAAATGAAAAGTGCTGCTAGAATCCCATGTTGTGTGTTGTTTTGATGCAACTTGCCGTTTTCCGTGCAAACTTTATAAAAGTTGGGAAGGTTTTACGAGAGCTGGATGAATAACTATTGAATTGAGAAAAACATAGGATTCTAGCAGCAGTTTTGATTAAACTGAGATGTTTTGCCTTCACTTGGTATGTTTATTTTATTTTGGAAACCGCGGGGTAGTGTTGTTCTATCTCATTTTAGGTTAAGGAATATACGTGAGCTATTTATAGTTGTCACGTGATAATGCACCAATGTGGCAGTAATGTACTACCCGATTTTACTGCACTTACATCTATTTCAAAGGATAATACTAAGTTTTTGATCGTATTCAAAATAGTTATTTAATTTCACGATTTTGAATATAACAGTCAAAATAAGACGCTAAATTACCCATATGCTTCCTTAACAACCCCGCGCGCTTCATTAATATGAATAAAATAATTAGATGAAAGGTATTTACAACCTTAAAATTGTTTGTTATGAATAACCTGACTGTTATTTTTTATGCAGGTTCATTGATTTTCTACAAAATCGTTTCTGAGCGATTATGCAATTTTTTGCTACATTACGACAGAGACATAAATGGCAATGTTATTCATATCTCTGATTACGGTTATATAGGGGGGATTAACTGTGATGAAGGCCTGTCCCGAGATACAGATAGATTATTCTTACTACGCAGAGTGTAGTAAAGTTAATAACATTATTGTGGGCTTAAAACTTGGTCATGTAAATGTCAACAACACAGTGTGTCGATGTATCTTTTTCGTAAATAATCCGATATCATATGCAATGTCAATGTCATATGCAACGGGTCAAAGTTTAGTATTATTGAAAATTAAAGAGTATCTAGTCATCTCAAAATACAATTCAATTCACTTTAGAGATGCATGGCAAACTTTCTTTTTGTTGCACTTCGAGTCATTTTTTTTTTAAAAATATACTACAATGTTCGATAATTTGGATTATGTACATTGTAATTGAAATTATTACTGTCTACATTGTGTATAAAAGGTACTAAATACTGAATGAGAGTAATCTCAAAATATCAAAATGCACCAAAGTGTGTTATAAATTTGGGATTTTACAAAATTTTGAATGTAGTTTTGTACATAAGATTTATTCAAAAATTAAAAAAAAATATCTCCGACGAAGCATAATTCTTTGTGTAAAATTTCCAAAAGCGTATACTTCTTAATTTTTTGTAATGTTATTTCTCATTACGAACGGCTACAAAGTTTTATTGTATCATAATACCATAAAAGCTATCTACAAAATCATTTAAAAATGGTTTTTGTTTTAAAATCTTAACATTTTTATATTTGTTTTGTTTATTACGTTCAACATTTACATGAATAATAAAAACATAACTCAGCCAACTTAAAACAAATTTTAAAAACCTTGATACCAAACTATTTACCTGATCTTTAAATAGTTTACATCAAAATGTCAACAATTACAAGTAAAATCCATATATTTTACTGAAAACAATTTTTTGTACAAATGCTTACTGATCTATAGTCCGCAAAATATTAATATGAAACAGACTGAGTGTGATCTTTACGATACTAATTTAATTTACCTCCAATACACATATAAACATTCATGTGAATAAACTGAATTCATAGTTTTGACACAAGGACATGAAATTATCGAACTGAAAAATCCGTGAATGGAGAAAAAACGTTATTGTCAACGATGAACATGAAAATTGTGTAAAAAAAAAATGGCTTTTGTCAAATGTCTTATTATTTTTAAAGATCGTCCTTTATAGCTAAATATGCTAGATCAAAGAGATGACATTTAAACCCCTTACTAACAACTCTTCGTTTTGTAACACTGAACCAACATATTTAGGTTCCTAATTTGAATTGCAGCTCCAAATTATTGACGTGGATTGAAAGCTTCTGGATTCATGATCTCTTAGTTTATTTTAAACGTGTTTTTGAATTCAATATTGCTTTTGAGATATCCCGGAAAAAATACGTGGGCCTTCAAATCTTCTTATCAAGGTTGTTTTACGAAATATTAATGGCTGTATATCATTATATACATCATTTTAAGCACCCTTTCCTCCTAGTTGCTTTTTAAAAAAGGTTATATCTTTTTAAGATATGAATGACCAACTTGTTCTGGGCTCGTGGGTTCTACATACTTACCACATATTCATAATATTGTGTGGTTCAATATTAATTTTACACTATCAACAATTTACTTTCCGTAAACCTGACTTACTAATGGCAGCATGTTGTTAGGAACCTAATAAAGAACAAACAGCTCTATTTTGCTGCTTTTCAATATCTATTTTAATTTTCTCTTTTCTGAGACATATAAAAGATCAGATTTGTTTTCTTTTGACCCCCAACTCTTAACATCCCTCTTTAAAGAGAATAACACATAACCTTTCCCAAATCAGTTTGTATCAGCCCGAGGGCTGATATTGGTCAAGGGCTGATACAGGATGTGACAATGAAAGGGTTTGTATTATTCTATTTATTACATTCTTAGTAATAACATACAGGAAACAAAACAATTCAGTGAGTTTAGTAGCAACTTAAACAGAGAATATGAACATAAATGATATTTCATAATTAACCATATGATACAAAGACAAAATGTATCACAGATATAACAAATAATAACACATTAACAGTTAATGTGAACACAAATAACCTTTTATAATTTTCTTTTAACAATATGATTTAATAACAAAGAAAATATCAGTTATAGCTACAACAAAACTTCACTTTTATTATTCGAACATATTTAGAAGAGAAAACAGATCTACTGTAGTTCCTTTTTCCTAATCTGATTCTGAATCACGGTAGTTGACTCTACGTCTGCCACAGAATTCTGATTGCATAGAGAAGTTCAGTATAACATTGCCAAAAATATTGCCCAACCTTAAAGATGCCAAATTCATGCGTTTTCATTACGGTGTGATTTTCAAAAGAACCTATTTCAGTCATATTTTGATGAATAATGTTGTCAGCTGAAGGACCACACTGAGCTTTACGCATCAAAGGATGAAGAGGAACTGTCCACTTTTGTGACTTGTGGTTCCGAACGCCTTGATAAATATATTTTGTTAGAACAAATGGCATGTGACTCTGCTGTTCCTTGTAGGCAGCGCTGTAATTATTAATATAGTTAACATCTATATGCCCGTAGAGCTGCTGAATTATGGTTGGGGGAACACCTGCTATGGAACTAATTGCCGTCTTCCTTGCGCTGTGATTAACTTTTCTTCCTTGGATTTCCCCTGCCTAACACATGATCTTTACAATGTTGCCAATCGTATTCTTTCCCATTGGTTGATTGACGTACCAAGCATTTCCAAGGTGCCTTGAAATTCCTATGTTAAATGGCGGCTCGGGGTATTTATATGCTCTGGTCTTCTTTTTAGCAAGCTCCACTTATGCAAAAACTAGATATCATGGATTACCTTGAATGACAAAAGTATATAGTTTTTGATAGAGAGTTTTATAATAAGCTTTTCAACATTCAAACTATATAGATTTCAGGAATATATTTTCATAAATCTGACGACATGTTCCACTATTTTCAAACATCTTTGGTGCAAAACTCCGACTCCCACTGGTGACCTGAGTTCTTGCCTTTGTTGGTTTCTCTCTCCATATATATTCTTAATATTCCTCTCCAGTCGAAGTGGTTTTCGGGAGTTTTGTTTCCCAACTGTCTGAGCAATTTTCGTTTTGACAACAGAGCATCGCGAAGCGAGAAAGTTTGAACTCTTTATCTGTTATAATGTTAATGTTCAACTTCTTGTCAGCCAAATAACCGTTCACACTCCCGTGAAGTGACTTTAATTAACGTGTCAGTCTCATAACCCTCGCTGCTTGCTTTCTTTGCATTCATAAAGAATCTAATGATACACATTTATTAACGAAGAATTTGAATTGACACACGTACATGATCGGTCATTAGAGTAAGCATCGTAAAGCAAAGCAATGGTTAGTTCATTAATTCATTAACTCCTTCAGCGTATTCCAAGCGGCAGATATAACATTCAAGTACCTCACTGACTATCTAGTTACCACAACATTTACAAACGTTGCACATGCATACTATTTTCGGTCGACATATCAACTATTTTCGTCCATGATCGCGTCTCCGTACACCATGGTAAATTGCAGCGATCTAACTCACATACGAAGAAAAAATACTGATATGAAATAAACATGTATATATTTACATTGATATTTTGGACAGTTATAAGTTATTATTTGACAAAATTATTTTCGTAATTAATAAAGAAAACCCTATACAATAAATAGATTATTTTTTGGAGGTTGTATCAATCGCGTAGAAAAAAGATACGTTAAATAAAAAAAAACCAGAAAAATAAATCAAAAAAAAAGTTTTTATTAATTCTTTTTAAGTAAATCAACATTGTATTTGAAAGAATAAACACGAAATTCAATAAATTTTTTGACTTAATATACGTATACCGACGTGTCTATCACAATCTATTTTAATTAACCACGATATGAACAGTGATTGTCACATTCTCAGCCTTCAGAAAAATGATCTTGTATCCTCTCTTTCCTTTCATGTAATCGGCTCAATGCGATGTTGAGCAAAAATATCGTGTCGATTAAAAATTGGCGAGGCAAACGAACCGTCTAAGAAACTGATTAACCCGATATATTGCTGTAGTCGGCCAGTAACATACGTAAATGTGTTTTGTTTCCCCGAAGTCAATTAAGTGCGACATTCGTCTCACAACAAGCGATGATCTAATAAAAATCATGTAAAAATGGACTTCCATCTTGTCCAATCATAATACAGTCTTGACAATTTTATTCTCATCTTCCAAATAAACCTTAAACACTTTCTCCGATTCCTTGTTTTTTTAATAATATTACCGCAGAGGTTTGAGCGAATCATGACGCTGCCATTTTTCAGCTCAAAACGCAACAATGTCACATCAATTTCAAGAGCAACTACTCTTATTTAACATATAATTTCAAAGGGAAACAACTATTAATATTCTAAGAACCTACAAATTGGATTTTCTGTAAAAAAAATATAACAAAATGTCGAGATAAATGCATAATAAGCCCGTTCTATTAAGTTGAATACATTGTCTTATCACATGTTGAGCATTCTGAAAAGGATCCTAAACAATTGTTTATATACGGGATATAAACTCAACTCTGAACCCCTTGCGAGGACTAAGAATTGTCCAGGGGCCAGAGTCGAAACAATCTTAAAGAATCAGCTATGTGTAAAAATGTTTGCATATAAGTAAACTATATATAATAACGTTTCAGTTTTTGTGAATAATTAAATGTTTTCAATTTTACAACTGGATCCTTAATGTGACCCAACCCTGCTTCTTAATGTTTTGATTTTAACGAATTTGAATCTACACTATATGTAGTTGTTTTCACTAAAGTAACAGCTTTTCTAGGCAAATGGTCTTTTAGAGAAATATTTTATGATTTTTCTCCATATATTCATAAGTTAAAATTTGTCATGATGTTTACAACATTGAATCTACACTACCTAAGGATGCTTCCACAAAAGTTTCAGCTTTCCTTCCTGATTCGTTGTTGAAAATAGTTTACTCTATATATTCTGATGTTAAAATTCACCCCCATTGTGGCCCCACTCTACCCCCGAGTGTTATGATTTTCAGAAATTTTTATCTGCACCACCTAAAGATGCTTCTCTACAAGTTTAAGCTTTCCTGGCCAAATGTCTCTTCAGAAGAAAATTATTAAAGATTGAACTCTATATTCGACCCCCATTTTGGCCTCATCCTCTTGCCGAGGGTCATCATTTTCACAACTTTGAATCTAAATTACCTGAGGATGCTCCCGTTGTAAGAGGGCGTGATCCTTAATTTTCGCAGCTTTGAATCCCCTTTGCCTAAGGGTGCTTAGTGCCAAGATTAGTTGAAATTAGTCCAGTTTTCTGGAGAAGATGTTGAAATTGTGAAAATTTTCAGACGGATAGAAAGACTGACAGACGACAAAATGTGATCAGAATAGCTCAGGTGAGCTTAAAACAATTTGCCATCAAAATTGCATTATTGTTTCCAACTTTGTTTGTCTTTAGACAGATTTTCAATTCAATCATTTCGATAAGAAAAAGTTCGGGAATAAAATATTTTTTAAACAACTGGAATGACATTTAACAATTTAGCTTACGTTTTTCAATAAATTTACATTGAATATACTCACAAAATTAAATGAAATCCAACGTTTATACGCTGTAATAATCTGTTTAAAGAATATACATGTATGTGTAAATATTGTGTATCAATCATACAATTATTGTGTGCACAAATATAGACCGTAACAAATATTAGCATTGCTGAGTCTTTTTTGAACTGAAAATATTTAATGACGAAAAAAGTTAATTTATTAAATAACTCCCCAAAAATATAAACAGCTTTACGAAAGTTTATAATTTTATAATTCATTTTGAGAAAACTTGACGCTTAGCTCTGGGACACATATTTGTTTTATTAATGTTTTAAACTCGAATTTGGGCGGTTTCAAATTAAACTTTCATGTTAAAAAGGGTATATTAGACGGGGCTAATTTAATATTGTTTTCGTAGCACATTAAAATAGTTCAATGAAAGCAATAACAACATAAAGCGGTATAAATAAAAATTGAGTGATTTTCCAATGAAAGTAAAAATAGTGTTAACCCATATTTTGACATTAAAACAAATATTAAATTACCACAACAAAAAGGAAAAACGTCAGTATTGTTTTGACGATACTTGTATTTATTCCATAGAACAAACAGCACATATTTCCTTGCAGATAGGGTGGTCATCTCAAGGACCCACATTGAGCCTCTACGTGATAAAAAAAGTTTACCATTTTTATCTGCTTGATCTCCATATAAGGTGTCTGGATCAATTCATCAATTCAGATATACATTGTACATGTACCGTCTGGGTGGACATGATATCCGACCATTAAGTTCCCATGATACTCCAACCTCCAACCTTTGTACAACGTCTTTCTGGCTAAAACACTGAAATTCAATACACGCATGATTGTATTTCTATGAAATAATAAAAATTAAGTTGCGAACGTTCATTTACAACCACAAATAGTTTACAAGTTAATGAATTTGAAATTTGTTAAAAAGAGCATATATATTCGTATTTACTTCGTATTTAAAATAACAGAATAAAAAATAACATGAAATTGATTTTTTTTATAATTATCACTTTACGAGGAAACATTTTGACGACGGATGTTTTTCGAAGAAGACAAACAGCACACGGTACATATTGTTCTCTTTGCGTCTGCAAGCTGCCGGGAGATCCATGTGTTTCGTACTCCGCACCACAGACAAAAGCTCTGCTCCCGTCATCTTTATCACTGTATACCCCCCACTCTAGATTTCTTTGATCGACTGCTGCTCCCTTGTGGTCATACCATGAACCGCCGGTGTAGCCTTTAATTTCGTCAAAACGTTCGTATTACAAATTGTAATTAAATGCCTAACATACTTCATTGATAATTTCATTCAAACATTATTTTAGCAAGTGAATATTTTTTTGGATTCTTTACTTCTAAAGGACTATGAGCGGTTTTATGCATTTTTTGCCCCCAAAATCAAAGTTTTAGAAAGAGCTTTAAAAATAAGGTGAAAGATAGTTGAAATCATATTGGAAATAAAGGTGTTAAAGGTTATCACCACAGTGACGTCATAATGTAGAAATGACGTCATGAAGATTGCATTATTTTGATAAATTGATGTTTTGTAGCAAAATATTGGTGTTTTCCGATGGTTTTTCGACTGGGAAACATCGAGCGCAGGCTTGCTCAAGTACCATTTTTAGTATAATGTGTATAACTATCTGAAGAAAAACATATGTTAAAATCGCACTTGAGCAGAACTGCGCTCTATACTTCCGAATGCAAAATATAGAGCAGAAATGAGAATATGTTCATTTTTTTGCAAATTTGCGGGAATTAGGTCATTTAGTTGACGTCATAGATAACCAACGAATGAGCAAAGATGACTAAAATCAAGATTAAAGTTATAGGCATCCTCTATACAATGATTTGTGAAGATTTTATTTTTATATGATACTATTTAAAAATTGGTTGAAATCGGGGGCAGATATTTGACCATACCGCACATAGTCCTTTCCTTACTATGACCCAAGTTTTTGCTTCCACCTTTGTTTGCTTGATATTTTGATAATCATAAATACCCTTATGCTTAAACTATATTCATCCAGTTACATAAAACTAACCAGAGTATCTGTTTTAAAACGCCCCCTCTATCGCTTCAGGTTTCAATACACAATACAAGACAGAAAATCTTCGGGGATTTAGCATTGCATCAGTCATGAAAGGTATTCCGCGTGAGATCCGAATGGTGAAAAGATGTGATTTCCGTAAGAAATTTGTTTTCGTTCCTGTGATCTTTAAGAGGAAAAAATGATGTGTTAATGAAGATATCTTAGATAATTTCCTTTTAATCAATTTTAAGTGTATTTCTTTCTCATGTATGCGTATCTTTATTTAAAATCATCAGAAAGTGATGGAAGAAATAACTTGGGACAGACTATAGACTGCATTGTTTAAGCAGTTGTAAAAGTGTTTACTTAAGTGGGTGATAAATTATGCTTAGTGATTTCAGAAATAGAATTACCTGATAAAACTAACTCGGTATTTGAAAAACAGTTTTTCTTTCCCCATTTCGGTTAACAACGCTTCAGTTAACGTGTTTGGTGTCTTGTCAAAGCCAAAAATAACAAAACACACAGACATATGTATAACATTCCGGTATTTGATTTTAAAAGGTTTTTTTCAACTTTATTCGATAAATGTTTATCACCATGTCACTTTTGTGCGTCAGTTTTTTCTTGAATTTCTTTCACTAATTTTTCAATTTTATCGGTGATACTTTTGAATTCCCGCCGTAAAGCCTCTACTTGGTATGTTCCTAAAGCAGATGACAGTAGTCCTGTCAGATAACCCTGCAGCATGTCTTTACAGTTTCCATTGCTTGCTTCAGCCCGTACACCCATCACAAAAACCACAAGAATGAAAGTTACACTCTTCTGCAATACATCTAAAATACGATATCAATTTTGTAAGCAGTTCAGGTCAAGCTAACTTAATGTTTCCCTATTTGTATCTGTTAAATCAAAGTACTGAAACACTAACGGGTGTTGATTTTATCGATTATTACTGATTTTAAAATCAACGATATGTTATTATGCATGGCAGGTAGTTTTTGATCTGTATTTGAATTGCGCACATTTTTCTTATATGAATTCTTGAAGTTTTTCGAGAAAAACCCTACAGGAATCATGGATATATTTAAAGATAGAATTAATTCCATCAAACTATATATCAGAAATCGAAATATTTCTTAAAATTGTACACATGTCTTGATCCAAGCAATTTTGAACTCTCGTTCAACAAGGCGCTCGACTGTCTCTGTTAATCTCAGACTACCAAAAGAGACACTCTCCTTGTCGGAGATTTACGGAGACAGCCAAGCGTCTGGTTGAACGAAACTATATTGCACTCTGGCGTAGGAATACATACTACAAAAAAATATATAAATTGTTCGTACTATTTAAAATCTGACTATTTTCAAGGTACTTATAAATACGTTTCCTTGACAAACAATGGTTCAACATACATTACACCAAATTTATCCACTATTTTTAAGTTCTAAGTTTTGTCAGCAGTGATGTTTTGTGCTTAGGTTCAAACACTTTCACTTTCAGTTTGCAAGAGTAACTGTATAGGAGAGTTGATCAAAGTGAACTATAAAAATATAAATTTCTCTTGTTGAAATTTTGGAATAGACGTTTGAAAAGTATACACTTTTTTATAATTTTAATTTAAAGATCTATTTAGTTTAGTTTTAGCTCAAATATATTCATCACAAAATAAAACATAATATCGATTCCAATGAATGGTTAAAAAAATTAAGTAATCATTTTTTGATAAGTCAAAATCAGTTTACCATTATCAATCCGTAATCTCTAAATAAACATCTTTTTAATTCAGTATTTTTTATATTACAACAAAACGTCACAAAGGCAAATGCATTTTTATAACTTACTCATTATGAAAATGCTAATCAAATCAAAATTAAATTTAAAATTCTTTACCATACCAAGGTCTAGTATTATACAATTTGAATAATCTGTGCGTGTAATACACTTTTTTTATTTAAACAAACTCATGCTTATAGTTTGTTTCAAATTATTGTTCCCATCAAATTTGGACAATTTTTATTAAAAAAAAATAAACTTACATGTGAAAGAAATACAGTTGAAATTGATAAAAAAGAAAATATCCAAGATATTTTTATTGACCTCTTGTAATTTTTTACTCGAAAAACAGGAACGAAAAGATTTTGATCAAAGAATATTCTTTTCATTCTTTTTTTATTATTAATTTATTGAATTGGAGTCTAGACCCATATTAGTTCAATATTCGTGGCTTTTACAAAAATTCTAAAGTTATTTATGATTGTAAAATAATACAATATATTCAGTACCTTTTGCCTCAGAGATGTTTAAATTATAGTGAAGTTTTCTTTTTAAATTCTCTGCGTTTGCTTCCTTTTAGGTAAAACTTTAAAATTCTTCAGATACCGACAAAAATACATTATGATCTTGCCCATTCCAAATAACGTATAATTAATAATAGCGCTGGCACATTCAAAGATTGGTTGAGATCACATTGTAATGTTAAGAGAACAATAATAGAAATGAAAATAAGAACAAAAGTATCAAGTATGAATCTAATATTGTCACTGATCAGGTAATGTAATGTAATTTATACAAGTACTGATGCATACTTTCATTATGCTGATATAGTTTTATTTAAAGAATTGATTGAAACTTATACAAAAAACAGATATGTAAACTATAACAAGACATGCTCTTTGTTTACAAAACCAAAGAACGTTAACCGTTATATTTTACTTGTACATGTAACTTGATATTTGACATTCAAAAATTTGATGAGGCATTAAAAATCTCCATATTGCCCATTCTAAATATTCAAAATGGATATTAAAATCTAAAATTTTGCACTGAAATCGTGTAAATGTCCTTTTAAATGGGATGACGAAAATATACTTTCTTATGTAAATGAGGCTTTCCTGTGTAACAAACGAGTATGGTATAGATGTACTTCGTTTATTGTTGATATTATTATTATTATGGTGACGCTCCTACAAATCATAATACACATATAAACTTCACAATCATAAAGCATCACAATTGATTCAATTACTATAATGACACATATGTTCAATTACGAAATATTATTTTTCTAATTATCTTATATTTAATAAATGATGGTCATAAAAAGAAATAACCCTATTACAATATTGAATATGCAATGTTGCAGATTAAAAATATACTCTGACAATATGTAAATGCCATAGTCAATAATTTTTCAAGTACACATGTACCTACCCTAAATAAGGGTGAAAGGAACTGTATTACATGTACTGGTAGATAATATCTGAAACAAACCATTTAGACATGTAACTATGCAAAATATGCATGTCTATAATTGTATAAAAATATATGTAAAATCAATATCACTGTACCCTTTTCAAACATTAGTCTGTATTCAAATCATGAGTACAATTCACTGTGAAACCTTTAAACTTTGTAAACTTTCTTGATAATTTCAACATATACTCTCATCTGTGATACAATGATTACTTTGATATAATTACTGATAAAAAAACTAACTTTACTTCAATACAATATAGTAGCAGTACAATTATTTTACTTACAAAAGTTTTCTCAACTCACAACTGGCCTCAGCAATGGTCACAAACAAAATGGCTATTGTCCGAAATTTATAATCTCTATGATAATTGAAAATCTAACAAAATCAATTTCTTTATAAAATTGCTTTCAAGAAAAACTATTAATATCCATACACTATATGAAAAGTACCTTACATTATCATTATCAAAATAATACTAATTCACATATGTGTTCAAAATGTTCAAACCATTTTCCTATAGATTAACTAACAATAGTATGATGTAATAAAATAAAACACATCTTGTTACATAAGCATCCGTGGCCTACTGGATAAGACAGTGGTCATCACTTCCAGCGGCCAGGGTTCAATCCCCAGTGGAACCTCTATTTTTTTTATTTGAATTTTTAAACTTATATATAAAATATGTATTAAAAAAATATAAGATATACAATTCTTCATCTCAAACCTGTACAGTGTTAATGTTTCAATATTGATGTATTTATAAATGTTATTATATGTATATGAATTTTGTGTTATGAAAGGTATAATTGATAGTTTCTGGTATATGTTTCTTCTTTGATATTTTAAACTTGTATGACTATCTCATTCAAAATAGATGCACCCTTAATATGCTTATGAGTTTATATTTGGAACAGATTATCCTAAGTATGGCATGATAATGTAATAAACTGTCTTTTCTTTATCCCATATCTGAAGCAGAAAATATTTATTAAGGAGTTATTTCTATTGTTGACGGATGTAACGCGCTGTTTTTGGCTTAATCTATTGGAAGTTAAAATGCTGTAATGTAAAAAGGAAATTTAAAAATTCTTTTAAAAACCTGACATTTTTTTAAAGATTTACTCCATAGAACAAACAGCACACACGAGTTCTCTTCCTTGCACATAGGGAGGGCATTTTAATGAACCACATTGAGCCTCTACGGAATAAAACAGGTAACCATTCGTATTTGCACGACCTCCATGTAAAGTATCTGGACGCTCGTCAACACAAGTTTACATTGTACTGGCTCTTTGGTCATGATATCCGGCCATAAGATAACCATGATACTCCAACCTCCATCCTTTGTAACTCGTTTTTCTGGCTACAAATACAAAAATAAACGTTTATTAAACTTAACTTTGATTTGTAGAAATGCTCTTCTACGTTATGTTTTTGAAGGTCTAATAACATCCCGTATGGGGTCATCTCAAAGTGACCTTTCAATAATAAATAAATATACAATTGTTTACCAACCGATTTCAAGCTTCAATAAACAAGTCGTTAAATTGTCATTGAGCTTAATCGCTAAAAACTCTAAAGCTCGGTCGTCTATTTTTAACAATGTTACGTATTCCTGTATGAGAAATGTTAATCTAGTCTCTCATTCTCTTGTGTATCATGCAAGCGACAAAAACACAAACTTGCATACCCTATTCGCTGTGATTTTGTTTACTTCATGAGACATTTTAAAAATTAAGGTCCATCAGTGATAAACAAACATGTACAAACTATAAACCAATTAGTCGACAGTTGTGATTCTATTGATAATCAAAACGTTGTTCTGAGATGTTGCTATATTTTGTAAAACGTGTCGGGGAGAAACAGTTTTACAAGTCGAATTTTAATTGGATAATAAAATTAGGGCATTTTGTATGTATGCAACATTAAACAAAAGGCTAGAAAAACTGCATATTTTTAAATTGAGAGAAAAAATATTATTTATACTTTCCATAAAAATGCAAACTTTATTCAAAAGCAACTTGACAGTTAAGTGTTTTATGTTTATTTTTTTTTTTCCGCATAAATTCTCATTTACCTGGAAACATTTTGGCGACTGATCTATTTCTAAGAAGACAAACAACACAGGGTACATCATCTTGATAGAGTGTGCGCGGGAGAGTTGTGTGCTTCGTATTCCCCACCATAAACATAAACATATCCATCAGATCTATCACTATGTACCCCCCACTCTGGATCTCGAGGTAAACAAAGAAGATCAACTGCTGCTCCCTTGTGGTTATACAAAGAATCACCAGTGTAACCTTAAAAAATCATCGAAATCTTCGTATAACATATTGTTGTTTACTGTCTCTAAATACTTTTTTGATATCTTTATTCATATTTTATTTTAGAAAATGAAGGTTTTTTTTTAATCTAAAAGACATTACATTTCTTTACTCTGTCCGGAGTTTTTGCTTCAACCACTTTTCGCTTGATATTTCGATAAGGATAAATTCCTTTGTGCTCAACCTATGTTCATCCATTTATATGAAAAATGATTATCTGTTTTGAAAGGCTTTAGATTTCAATACACAATTCACGATAGATAATATACGGGGATTAGGCATCGCAGCAGCTATGTACTAGCCCAGATAATAACGTTAAAAAAATTATGCAAGGTATTCCAAGTGAGTTACAAATGGTGAAAATATGTTGCTTTTACTATTATACATCCTCGTAAGAAATTATTTCTCTTTCCTTTGAACTTTAATGAGTGAAAAATGATAATGGGTTAGATAAAATATCTTTGATAATTGTCCTTTTATCAATTTCAAGCGTATTTGTTTCCTACGTATGCGTATTTTTATCAAAAATCATTAAATGTAATAGAATTATAACTTAGGACAGACTAAAGACTGCACAGTAAAATGGAGTTGTAAAAGCATTTCATCTAATTGTCAGATATAACATGCATAAAGATTTCAGATATAGAATTACCTGATAAAACTTACTCGGCATTTGCAGGACAGGTCTTCTTCCTCCATCTTGTGTAAACAACGCTTTTGCTAACGTGTTTGGTGTCTAGTCATACCCACTAATGTAAGAAAACATAACGTAAATATAGCATATCGATATTGGATTTTAAAGGATTTTTTTTTATCTTATTTGATAAATGTTTAATACCTTGTATCTTTTGTGCGTCAAGTTCAGTTTTTTCTTGATATTTTTTCACTGATTTTTCAATTTTGTCGGTCAAACTTTTGAATTTCCGTCTCAAAACCTCTACTTGATATGCTCCTAGAGCATACAAAAGTTGTCCTGTCAGATAACCCTGCAGCATGTCTTTACAACTTCCATTGCTTATTTCAGCCCAAACGCCCATCACAAAAGTAAAAAAAATAAGAGTCACACTTATCTGCAAAATAATTATTATACGATATTAATTTGGTAAACACTTGGTAAACACTTCAGGTCAAGGCAACTTAATGTTTCATTAGTTATATTTCCATTGTTGAAATTTTGGAGTAGATTCCTTTTGTCCGACTTTCGGTAAATTTGCAGGGTCCGTGTTGTATGAATATAAATTGCTCTTGGTAAGAAGCATAATTATTTTTTTATTGAAGTCTCATGTTGTGTACTGGTATATGTATGAGCTCCCATGACTGTGTGTGCAACTCCTGAATATACTAACCATAACCTGCACATAAAAAGATAGCATAAAACTTTTCAATTAATTTTAGTAAATACTGCTAGAAATTGAATTTCAGGATTAATAAATTACTTTTTTGAAAAGTAAATCCTTCTTAATATTTTAATTTAAAGATCTATTTAGTATAGTTTTTGCACAAGTATCTTCATTACAAAATAAAACATGATGTCAACTCCAATAACCGCTTAGACAATTTGATCATATTTATTTTAAATTGTCGAAATCAACTTACCATTATAAATCCGTAATGTTTCACTAGGCATCTTTTTCAATATGTATTTTATGTATAACAACAAAAACCTTCACAGAGCGTTTTGTTTAACCTACGCATTTTGAAAATGCCTATCAAATTGAAAATAAATTAAATGTTATACCATACCAAGGTATATAGTTACTCAACTGAATAGCACGTGAGCGCAAAACACTTTTTATACATAATTTACAAGTTTTTTTTATAAATTACATCAAATGGTAGCAAGTAAAATACATCATTTTTATTCAAATGATATTCATATTTAAAGGTGGTATATATATATTAAAATATTAAACATCGTCATTCTAAAAACATGCTTATAGTTTGTGTCAAATTATTGTTTCCATCACATTTGGGCTATTTTGATTAAGAATACACTTATGCGTGAAAAAATTACAGTTGAAATAGACAAAAGAGAAAATATCTTGTATATCTTTAATGAAAAATTGTGATTTTTCACTCGAAAATTTGCACAGGAACGAAGACAGTTATCTTACGAAGATTTTGTTTTTGTTTGTGAAAATGTTTACATCTTCTCTCCATTCGAAAGTCACTCAGGATACCTCGCACACTTTAACAACGTTTTCATCTTGGAACACTCGTGGCTCTCCCAATGCAAAACTTTCCGTTAGCTTTCGATTTTTGTTCGTGTGTTGAATCATAAGGCGGTTAAAGGGGGCGTTGAAAAACAGCTACTGAGGAATTTTTTTGCATTTTAGTAGCTGAACATAGTTTGGAAGCATAGATAATTATGCTTATCAAAAATTCAAGAAAAACGTTGTTTGAACAGAGTAAAGCAGAAAAAGTTGGTACATATCCTTTAACGTTTAAAATTTTCTTAACAATGATGAAACAATGGCAATAAGAAACCGTGAACCAGCTCAAAAATCCATAAAACGAAATACAAATTCAAAGCAGAGCTACACGGACCTCCAAATACATGTAGATAGAGATAAGATCACGTGATATTTTCTTAAACCTTGATGCAAATCCATGATTTGTTTTATTAATATGTCAGCTACTTAAGTTTGCTCTGATGTCAATATTATTCTTATCTCTGTATTCATTTCAGCATCAACTATGTAAACTTTGTAATATTTCATCTTCATTGAACAGTTTTAGAAGAAATAATGGTTAAAAACATTCTCAGTTGGTTGATCAGAATCGACTTTTTTAACTTTTTTCAATTTTAGAATGAGGTCTAAGAAATGAAGAAATTATTGACTGAATATGTTTTGTTTATTATTATTCTTAAACTTACATGATATAATAAAGATGTGATCAACATGAATTATTTTTTCTTTACACACGTTTCAATCTTACCATTTATTCGTTTGCATGTAAATATATAAATTAGACACTGCTATAAGATATTAAAACAACACACTTGTTTGTAATATTTGGGTTTTATGAATTCTCACATTTCATTCTCAAAGACGTATGTATTGAAATCAAAAGCTTGTTTATCAAAAGCTCTTACTTTTGTAATTATTACTAGTTATTGGGTTTTTTTTTAATTTTGATGTTGGGGCGTATATTACTTAGGACGGGATTTTAAGCAATACTATCAATATTAAATTGAAGGAAAAAACTTCATTTCACACGGTATAGAAATAATGATTAATAATAAGGAGGTGGGTTTTATTTAAGTCTGGGGTTGTTAATCAAAATACTGTTACGACAATTTTTCGGTCATGTTCTTCATCTTAACCTATTTGTTCCTTAATATGGGTTCGGATATTTTAAGACCTAGTGTGTGTTTTCAAAAATGGTCCTCATAAAGTTAAATACGTTCTCTTAAAGACACCAACTTTGTAGGCGTTGAATGATGTTACCATTATGATTTTGCTGTCAAAAAAAATAATTATTTTTTTGACAGCAAAATTAAATGTATACAATAATTTTTTACTGTTATTCATTGTTATTTTTACGCATTTGTTCATCATATTTTGGAAAACTCAGCACACACTAAGTTCCCTTCGCTCAGTATACGGTGGACAATTAATGAACCACATCGAGCCTCTACCGGATATACAGGTATCCATTGTGATTTAAATTACCTCCATGCAATGTGTCTGGATTACTGTCAACAATAGTGTAGGTTGACATAGCTGTTTGATCATGGCAACCAGTGATTTGATAACAATGTTACTCCAACGCCCAACGACGTTTTTTCTTTCTTCATTTTTTTCTAAATTTATGTAAACTATTCATATTTTTCAAATGTGTATATATTTGTTAATAGACTACCTTTGTATCAAATATTGCTTAAAAATTCTGACACGGTTTGTTAACTTGAATGCCAAAATATTGAATCTGACATGCAAAAAGGAAATGAATGGGAAGCATCAAATGATCTTGCAAAAACCCTTTAAAGTTTTTTAAGTTTTGAAATACTTTTATACCTACAAAGAATTATGTTGACGGTTACATACAAAACAAACAACACATGGAATATCATGTTCAGCCAATTCTTATATTGAAGCCTGAAAATGTGTGCGTTTTGTATTTTGCACCATATAGAAGTCAGTTCTATGGTCGATACAACGATCTTGTCAGCAAATACAATCTTCCACTGGGTCGCATACTGACTGACGTTTTTCATACTGATTGTTGAATCATAATTAATCACCTAACTGTCTAAAGAATTTTCCGATTTTTTATGATTTTTTTATTACAAAAAAGAACACACAGCGGGTGTGACCGGTCAACAGAGGATGCTCACTCTTCATAGGCACCTGATCCTGCCTCTATCTATTTGGAGGTCCGTGTTACTCTGCTTTGAATTAAGTTTTTCGTTTTACGGATTTTTGAAATGGTTTACGGTTTGCTATTGTCATTTTTCCATTTTCATATGTGAGCATTATCTCCATCCCATCAGTCCCATCTTTGTGGAAACTCAACTCTGAATCTCTTTGCAAACAAAGCTGTTCTATGGCTGCTCATGAACGGCCATACCAAGAACAAACGGTCAGTTCTGCGTGGTTTTTTTATGATAAAAAGTGTTATCTTATTTCACCGAAGTCTTCCAGCATAAAATATTTTTGAACAGATATTTGTTTTCATTTAGCCCAAATATAGTTTAAAACAGATTTGTTTTTAATGTTAAACTTCTTGACGTTCTTTATCCATTTAACATGGATAAACTATTATTATGTCACATGAAAGTATAAACTCTGTTTGTTAAGGAGATATCTTCTCTCCCCATCGTGTGTACACTACACAGTCATTTTGTTACGCTCGTCTATAACCATGATATGACAAAAATAATGAGAGAAACATTTTATTGTTATCTTATATCTTTAATTTCTTGTGGCATCATACATACTGGAGTTCATACTATTGTTACCAGTAGCGAGATTGATTTGTATAAAATACTGCATTCTTTACAGCCGATATTGCCTCAAAAGAAGGAAGAGTAGAGGGAAAAAAAATTATAATCGGATTAATCAAAATACTCAGACAGAGTATCTTAGAAAAAATATATATGCCTAAAAAGAACCCCTATATGTATTGCTGTTAGAGAAACACGTTACAATTACAAGTATTTAAGCAATTTCGGATAAACATCATTTTTGGTCAACATCTTCTATAATGATGCCAAATAAAATGAAACAACGTTGACATGATATAAAATACATTGTGTCGATGCTTTAGATTATGGATTATGGACATGCGCTCCATAGTAATAAAACGAAGGAAAATTGACGCAAATTAAGTATATACTTTTGTCTCTGTCATATTCCTTTAACAAAGTGTGAATTAGAACCTTTTTTTATTTTGTGAACTTGGGATGGTACAATAAGTCATAGCTTTCGGATACTGCAAGAGATTTAGGGTTCTAGAGCAGTTATCCAGTGAATTTGAATTTTGAATAAATGATATGTCTGTAATATTAATATATATATATATATATATATATATATATATATATATATATATATATATATATATATATGATTTTGACATGATTTTATTCTGAATCAGAGTCATATATAGTTTCCAGATACTTGAGGAGATTAATAACATTAAGTTTTTGGAGCAATTGATCTGGAAAAAAAATTAATTACTTGCACAGATAATTCAACAATGCATAAAAGGAATAGAACTAGCCTCAGATCTTATATTTTTAGTTTCGTGTGACATCATACGTACTGGTTTATTAATACTGGGTTCATGCCATTGTAACATGATAAATTTGTATTAAATACTGCATTCTTCACAACCGATGTTGTACAAGAATGTTTTCATTGATAGTTTTAAGAGGATCATATATAACACAACTTCTGTTACTGATAAACTGGAAGCTTTCGGCAATATTCAGTTTTAAGTGTTGTGGGACCATATGCAATAGTCTATCAATGTAACAAATATATGTATATATTTTTGAACTTTTCGTTATGTACTTTAATAAATGCCATTTGTTCTTTTCTGAAGCAATTCTTGTTTTTACTATGCATAACACCAGAAACCCAGGTGTAGTCATCTTGACATCAAAAAACAAAGGAACATTAAACTAATAATTTTTAGAAGACTTCTTTCTTAAAAATATCGAGTAATAAGTTTTAGAGAAATGAATACACTTCACTAGAAATCGTTATTGTTTGGAATCAAATATCACATATGGATAGTAACAAAAAGGAAGCAATACTGTAATAATATAATAAAGTGTTTAAATACATTTCGGGACTGCGAAACAAATGTTTTAAATGACCGTAAGACTATTAAATGACAAGAAAAAGATGATGATTTAATCAAATTTATTCTTTTGAACAAACAGCACACACTAGTTCTCTCCCTTCTATATAAGGAGGGCACCTTAGCGAACTACATCGAGCCTCAACAGAATAAAGTAATCTACCATTTTTATTGGCATGACCTCCATGTAAAGTATCTGGTTTTTCGTCAACACAGGTATACATTGATCCAGCTGCATGACCGTAATATCCCGCCATTAGGTACCCAAGGTACTCCAACTTCCATCCTTTGCTACATGATTTTTTGGCTAGAAAGAAATAAATTAAAATGATTAAAGTTAAATACAAACAAGCATTTATAAACAGAGAGCTTCATCAATTTATGCACATACACATTAAATCTACTAAATTGTAGCAAAAATATGAAAATGGTCTAGAGAATAAAACGCGCAAACGCGGGACTTAACTGTTTAAACATTAGTATGATACAATGCCTTACATGTTGACATAGATCTTTGTTCATGTTTGTATATACTGTGTCCGATTTTCTATCTTAATTTCTTTTCTAAACCTTTTTTTTTTTTAGAAAATTTAAACAATAAAGCAACTGCATGGCTAAATATTGAGAGGAGACAGGGGTGAACATCCAAATTTATATCTAATATGAAAACATGTAAATGTACTTATCATCTTCTATATTTTTTTATTTCATTATTTTTATTTTCTTTTTCTTTTTTTTGCAGCTGACTGAAAAAATACAACTTTATTTTTATTTAATTTTAAAATGGGGGGTGTATAGTGCGTCGTTTTTCTTCTTTAGGTCAAAAGTTACTATAACTATATATGGGATCAGAATTCCATATAGAAGTAACCCCTCCTCCTTTCCCTACAAAGTCCTTGTTTTATGCATACAGCATTTATTCACATAGAAGTTGTTAACAATATATGTTCACGGTTAACCAACAAAATATAAGATTTACTATCAATCTGTCGCATACTTATAATAAATCTGATTTTAAAACGCTAGTGAAACCATTAATGTATTTACATGATAAGTAATTATAGTGAAATAAATTAAAAACTTTTCATTTTTGATGAACCAGCCCAAAATAGCAAATATGAGTGTACAGTTTTGAACACGTTTTCGCATATCCATGTCAAAGGGAGTTTACACAAAAAATACACTTGCAATGAAAAAGATATTAAAGGGGCATGGTCACGATTTTCGTCAAATTCTATTTTTCTATTTTTATATTTTACAATGCTTTAAAAATGCATTTCTAATGATCAAATGAAACTTGAGAGTAAACAAGGCTCGTGCCCTGTTTTTGTTTACATAGGCTCAATATACCAATTAAACACGTTTTTCAAGCTGATTTTTCTATCTTCTTATTAATTATAAGCATAGATGAACAGTTCCAAACGTTTAACACATTCCTTTTAGGTCTGAATTTGAAATTTTTACTTCAACATTCAAAATGTTAACAAAAGCTTTGTTTATATGTCAAAGCATTGTAAGATCTGTAACTCGCTTATAACTCGACAAATGACACTCAAATTTTGCTTGCCTTTTAAGAATGCCTCACTAAAGCACTGTAATTATTCAAATCAGAAAAATATTTTTTGACCAAAATCGTGACCATGCCCCTTTAAGTTATTACGTAAAGAGTTGATACATTAACTAGAAAACTATTTAAGATATAAATAAAAATAAAGATTTAACAAATGTTTAATGCTAGTAAATAAATGTTCCAATTCGTTGATCAAATGCGCGAGTTTAATTTTGATGAATAGAACTTTTTAGAACTGGGTAATCAAGAACGCGGGTTAACGAATTTGTGTCATGGCGGGTATTTCGGTTAAGCTCTGCATCGCGGACAGATACATTGAATCGGACAGCTTTGGTTAATATAAAAAAATTAATAGATAAAATGGAACTTTTTACGCGATTTTATCTTCGCTGGAAATAACTTTCATAACGGAAAACATTGAAAACATATTCAAGATATAACTAATCTAAGAACTCTAATAAAGTATTGTGGTGTGATTTATTGAGAATTGAACAGAAGAATACTGGGAGCGATATTAGTTTTATCAATCATTCGCTAAAAGGGATGTCGTTTTGCTTTTATTTCTCGGCCAGGCTTTCCTCTTTCGTTATTTACGGTATAAAAATCCGACAAGAACAACACTACCCCGCATATATTGAATTTGATATTTTATACGTATCGTTAGTTTGATCAATGCTTAAATTGAAAAATGCTGCTAGAACCCCATGTTTTGTGTTGTATTGATGCAACATACCGTTTTCCGTGCAAACTTTACAAAAGTTGGGAAGTTTTTACGAGAACTGGATTAATAACTATTTAATTAAGAAGAACATAGAATTCTAGCAGCGGTTTTGATTTAACAGATATGGTTTGCCTTCACTTGGTAACCGCAGGGTAGTGTTATGTTATCATAGTTTATGTCAAGGAATATACGTAAGCTATTTATAGTCGTCACGTGATATTGCACCAATGTGGCAGTAATGTACTACCCGATTTTATTGCACATACATCCATTTTAAAAGATAATACTAAGGTTTTGATCTTATTCAAAATCATTTTGTTTGAACCATAAATTATTGATTTTTATAAACAAGCACGTGGCACAACGGGTGAGGGGGTGCTGACCCCCCCCCCCCTCCCTACTTTTATTTGCAGCAAATACTTATCTTGAATTAACTAATAAAAGATTGAATTATCATGAAGTGACAATAAGGAAACTAAGAACGAAATCGAACTTATATGAAAGGTTAACAATATAACCCCTCCTCCTCCCCACTGATTGAGATTGTCATCAATTTGGATCCCACCCCCCTTGTTTATATTTTTTGATAAGTCTGGTCCCCAATATAAAAAACAATACCATGTACCTGTTTAAATTAAAAGGTGAAAGCACATGTTCTATTCTTATATTAATTAAAAGTATGTCACTATTTTTCGAACATTCAAACTCGCATATAGCTCTCAAATAATTGATATAAAATTGCATTCACATCACCTGGGTACATTATGACAACGGATCTATTTCGACGAAGACAAACAGCACACGGTTTATCATGATCATGAAGTTTCTGCAGGTTGCTAGGAGATGTGTCAGTTTTATATTCTGCACCATAGAGATAAGCTTTGTTCCCGTCAGTCCCATCACTGTAAGCACCCCACTCTGGATCTCCAGGTAAACACAGAAGATCAACCGCTGATCCGGTATGGTCAAACGATGATCCACCGGTATAGCCTAACAAATATCAATGGAATTAACTAATATCAGGTTATAAGTTTAGATAATTGAATTGAACTTCAAATGCATACACAAACTAATATACAATGATACTTTTAAGATAAGAATACAAAATATGTCTGCTAAACAGCACAAAAAAGGTTTTCATTATCTTTACATTTTTAAATGCTTGCAGAGAGAATTATACATTATACATTTTACCTGATATCACTAATTCAGCATTAACAGGACACGTTTTCTTTCCCCATCTTGTGTAAACAACGCTATGGTTTGTTGAATCTAGAAATATACGATTATGTAATAAAGGAAAGGAAAGTAAAGTTATGATAGTATATTTGTATTTCGGATAAATACATTTTTAGGTATATGCATAAATAGAGCAATGTTTTAATCTTTATTTTTTTCTTCTTTTTTATTTATTATTATTAACGGTGCGACCGTTGGACCGAGTGCAGATTCAACACAGTACTAATGCAGTTTGATTTTTGTAGAACAAAATTTATTTGAAACGCACACAATAGGATCCGCCTGGGTGCCCACTCAAATCATTACCCAAAGTTTAACTAAACGTCGCGTGCTCAGTCTACATTATGACGTCATGTTTCAGACGTAAAACATACACGTTTTGTCTTCGGAAATAGCCGAAGAGAGTTACGTTATTCTTATTATTATATTATTATTATTATTTTCTTATTTCTTATTTTATGGTTTATCAATTTAATTCATATAAATGCCGTAAAAATATGTTTAATACTTTATTCAGTATCTGAAAGATCAGTTCCTTGGTGTTAATTTTTTTCTATTTTCTATCTGATAATTTGATAAGACATACTGTGGTTTCATTAATTTTCAAGGGCATCAATTTTCGTGGATAAAGTGAAAATCACAGTTTCAAGGATACGTAACTTCAAGGCAAATTACCCTATCAATACAAAATGTTAATAAAAATTGCACTTCAATGAACATTTAATTTCGTGGATCAACTAAACAACGAAATCCACGACAATTGGTATTCAACGAATATTGATGAAACCACAGTACATAGAACTAGTCATGTTTCTTAATTGAACCACTATTGAAACTTATCTTGTGTCCTTTTTATTTCTTTTCATTCAATTTACTTTCTTTTGAAACACTGGAACATTTTTAATCAAGTTTAGGGGCAATAAACATCATTTGATAAGTACCAGTCAATCAATGATCAAACTAACTTTTCAAAAACAAAATGGCGGCCAATATGGCGGCGCCCATGAGCTGGAAGAAAATTTTTCAGCACTTAGTACCCCTGATACAATTTTAATTTTTCACTGATTTTCTTATATATACATGTTACCATATATCCTTGCTTCGCGAGGCAGGTTTCGCCCGCATCTCGCTGCGCTTTGTATAAATAATATAAAAGAAAAGATGAAAAAGAAAGAAAAATTAATATATTTTTAAAAAGTAATATTCATATTTTACCTTGCATCTTTTGCGCGTCAATTTGTGTTCTTTCTTTGATTTCTTTCACTGACTTTTCAATTGGATCGGTTACAGTTCTGAACTCCCGTCTTAAAGCATCTACTTGGTACACTCCTAGAGCAGACGACAGTTGTCTTGTTACATAACCCTGTAACATGTCCTTACAACTTCCACCGTTTGTTTCAGTCACTGCCTCGATCACAGGAATCAGAAGAATAAGAGCAACGATCATCTGCGTATATAAGAAAAATACTATTATTATTACCTAGTTCATAAGAAAAAAGTAAATATTGTACAATTATTTTAATCAATATTTAAATCTTTGTATTAAGTCCATTTTATGCATTGTATCCTTTCTAAAAACATTAATTCGTAACAAATAAACGATCGTTATTGATTAACTTGAATATCATTACAAAATGAGTAACCTTAACCACTGCCGTCAATAATACACGATGGTTTTTACGAGGTATTTTCATCAATTACAATAGGAAAGATACTAAAGTCATATGGTTTTATTCAACTGTTTTTATAATGCTGATCAGAACGAAATTAAAAAGAAATGCTATATCATGACAGAGTCTTAAATTACATGTGCTTAGCAGCATAAATTACATCAATAATAATAATTATATAAACACGCAAACTTTGATCCACAAGCTCAAATGAGATCTATTTCTGAAACAAAAATATAACTTAACACCAGATGACTGATATAAAGAAGATATTTTATAAAGCATTTGTATGTATGTTTAGGAACAATACATGTTTTGAAACATTCACAATGGATTTACCATAAAAGCCTGACGAAAAAAATAAAATAAGATCAATGCATCTGTTTGCTCATTTTGATGCAGAACGCAGTCGAGATACTTCAGGTTTATACTTGACAAAATCGGATAATCGTGCATCTTTAAAATATTAATGAATAAATATTTAATAGATATTATTGTGTTTATCAATCTTTGTTTAAAGAAGATAACCACAATAACATAATAACCTAAAATTGATCATAGTTTTCCCTACATGATGTTTCGACTCTTTTAATCATTCAAACTTGAATTATAGAGAATACATTTTGGTCTTAAATGATTATTTTATAATCATGAATGAATTTTTTTTCAAATTAATAATTATCATTTCACAATATCTTTTAGAGAATTTGGTTCATTTGTCACGAAAATCGGTCCTCTTTTGAAATTATATTTATTTATACATATACATTTATAAGAAACAATATCAAAGACATGTCCTTTAGTTTTTTATCCTGACATTAATATATCTTAGAATGGAGGAGTTGTTATATATCATTGTTTTGCAATTTAGGCGCAACAGAAACGTCACGACGTCAGTAAATTTTACTATGGTATTATTGGTCTTAGGTAGGAAACAGTTTGCAGTTTTCATTAAAAATAACCAAAAAACTTATCATACTATGGTATAATATTCATTGATATTTGTTTATTCATCATTTTCATACCTTGAAAAAGATACAACTCCCCCAAGTTTTGTGCTCCTTTTCGTAGAAATTCAATTTTTATTTGTCTTGAAGTTGTTTCAGTTCCATTTGTGAGATATTTTTTTAATCATTTTTATTTTTTTCAATTTGGAAAGACTGGAGCATATTTTTTCTTTTAATTTATAGTATGCAGATGAAAAGATATAAACTTGGTCATATTCTATTTATTTACTATTATATACACATGCATTCAAGTGTACATGTAAGGTTAACATGTAAAAAAAAAAGTAATTCCGGATAGATGTTGTCAAGTGGATGTGTCCCCATACCAAGGTATGTTATACAATATAATACATGTCCCTCCATCTGTATCAGCCAATCAAATGAGGCGTTACAACTAAAATTAAATTATTATGTTCTAGCTGCAAATGTACATTGTTTTTTTTCAAATATTTATAAAAATAATATCATATTAGTTGTAAGACAGTTAACTCTTGCTATGCAATTTTTTCAGAGGGGAAATATCTGTTAATGAATGTTTAGTGATAAAGACATCGATACACAATCAAATATGTATGAATCATGACGCCATACTAATATATTGATTATTGTTTTCTTATAATTCCAAGGTATATGACAAATTTAGTAAGTTAAACTTGTTTCAAGGTGTATTTATTAGCTTTTCTAATTTTATGGTCATCTTTTTCTCTAAAAACATTTATAATTATTTGGCAACAAGTTAAATAAAATTTAACAAAAACCACTTTTTTAGAACGACAATAACTAAGAAAAATTATTACACAAAAAAGAATGATATTTACTTACTTTATATCTGTGTGCATTTATTGTCAGCTTATCTTTTAGATACTGAATAAAGTATTCAAGTTTATCACTGTGACATTTATATGAATTGAATTGATAAACAACAAAAGAAGAAATAAAAAAAAGTTCGGAATAACAAAACTCTCTTTCCGAAGACAAAACGTGTACGTTTTACGTCTGAAACATGACGTCATAATGTAGAGCGCGCGACGTTAAGATAAGCTTTGGCTAATGATTTGAGTAAGCAACCAGGCGGATCCTACTGTGTGCGTTTCAAATAAATTTTGTTCTACAAAAATCAAACTGCATTGTGTTAAATCTGCGCTCGGTCAAACTGTCACACCGTTTACACAATATTTATTGTTGTTGGACTTATTTGACTACAAAGTTGCAAGCATAGGTATCTTTTAATGTAGTTTAATGTTTTCGTACCAAAAACAATCAGAATCTATATCATTAATCAGAATCTTTGACGAATTGTTGTTTTGTGTGATGTCATATTTAACATTTCCCGTATTTTCTGGTCGGTGCGACCACAAAGTAAACCTGCGTAATATTGAACGTTAAGGTCAAGATCTAGTGTCTATATCTACCGAGTATTTTTCTCCCGTATTTCTTAATAAACCAACTCTGATTCAAGCTCTAAAAAATGACAAGTCCGAACTATACACAACCCACCTTTAACCAGTTAATTATATATTGAAATTGACTTTTTGTTTGCCATTGAAAGCACTCCATTCATATTCCTCAAAATTCAAGAAGTGATTATTTACTATTATTAATTCTACACATGATTTGTTAGATGTTAAAACAAGCACTAAAAATTGTAAGAGATGTCCTTTTAACAGCTGCATTTAGCTCTTTGAAATGAAGATTCGAGGCGATACACTTTGTTTTGACTGGAACAAAGACGCAATACTGATATGGTTTTAAAACTTATAACGTTCTTAAATTTCTCTTTTTAGATTAGTGCTAGGCTTATAAGCATCTCTAATCTGACAATGTACTGATAACAAATAATGGTCTTGGTATCTCATATCTCAGGCATAACTTTAGTTAAAAAGTACATATTTTTCATGTGATTTTTTCCTCTTGGATAAACGTGATTTTATCCAGAAAAGTTGATAGATTAAATACATGAAACATTTAAAACAAAATTGAAATTAAATTCGTCAATTTGTTAGAGGCGAACTTCTACATCCTTTAAAAAAGGTTTAAATGGCTATTTTCAATAAAATAAGATCAACATCAGCTACGATATTGATTTATTTTCCATTAAGGAAGATTAGTTTATTTTTAGAAACCCTACATGCTCTCTACAATTAGCGCTTTGAAAGTTTTAGAAGTGTTTTGAATTAAAAAAAAAACGCAAGATAAATATCAAAACATACAATAATGATCAAATGATATTTATTCTTTAGAACAAACGGCACAAACAAGTTCTCTCCCTTCAACATATGGAGGACACTTCAGGGCACCACATCGAGCCTCAACAGAATAAAACAATTTGCCATTTTTATTGACATGGCCACCATGTAGAGTATCTGGATATTCGTCGACACAAGTATATGTTGTCCCGGCTGAATGATCATACTGTCCCGCCATTAAATAACCGTGATACTCTAACTTCCATCCTTTGTAACACGTTTTTCTGGCTGCAAATATATATCACTACCTCTCTATGAAACTTGTCAAGCTATTTTTTTCGGATATATTTACAAAAATACGCTATAAACATTACATGGAAATATTTTAGGGACGATTGTAAGTTGTGTTAGATTCATTAATAAATCACCAGCCGATATTTTATGCACAAAAACGTTGTCCAGACTCTGTAAATCATTGAGGTGAAGGTTAAAGAAAGAGATGCAAATTCTTCTATAATAAAAATGTTGGTTTTGAGATGAAAAGAACAACATAAGCCCATATCGTTCATCAAAATATATTCAATCTATTCAAAAAGAATAATGGTTTAGATACAGCCTTGCACAGTATTTAGACAAAGAAGGTTATATATTCATTGCAAAGACAAGGCGAAAAAAGTACACAGTTTTTTGAAAAAATATATTTAAGTATCATCAGCCATTGTAATGGATAAACACATATCAATTTATGTTCAACGTGAAAAGTATATTGGAAATTAATCCATCTGTAGGTAATAAATCTATTAATCTATTTATTATATGCTTAATACAATAATGGTCAAAATTATAAAATTAAATTAGATATAACCAAATTATATATTTTAATAGTACTTTGGAGGTGTTTTGCAATGGATAGATAACCTGACATTTGTAAAAAAAAAAATTATTTAGAGTTGATAAACAAACTGTAAAAGACTGCAGAATTCGTTTAAGATAAATAACATGATGATTCGAGTTTGCATTGAGACGATATCTCGCTTATTGTATTCTTCGAACGATTGGAAGTTAGTAATATGAATATTAATGCCCTTTACAATAAAATTAATTATTATTGATTTTCTGTATCAATTTTAGTAATCAGGGCTGCGTTTAACAAAACTTGGACTTGCGACAAAATTTTTAAAAGTTAATTAATAATAAGCTTCGACTTGTTTCAAATTCATTCAAGTAAAACATACTGACAATAATTAAATTTGTACACGAATTGTTTTGTATACATTTTGTACGTTGGCGATCATTCTATAAAACTGAAAAATATGGCTTTGTCGTAAGTTCTTTTGTAAAACGAAGTCCATCTATATTTAAGACTAAATATGTATCAATACATAATTCATTAGAAAATAATAAACTATGAGTTTAACTGAATGCGATATGAAATTGTATTTCTAACTCAAATTAGGTTATTTTCGATTTGTCACTCACCTGGAAACATTCTTATAACAGATCGATTTCGAAGAAGACACACAGCACACGGTACGTCATGATCATGAAGTTGCTGCAGTTTGCCGAGAAATGTAGATGTTTTATATTCAGCACCAAAGACATAGGCTTTGGATCCATCCACCCCATCACTGTACATCCCCCATTCTGGATCTCTTGGTAAGCAAAGAGGATCTACTGCTGCTCCTTTGTGGTCATAGGCAGAACCGCCAGTAAAACCTTTTAAAAGTTAATTTATATATATTTTTTTTTCGACGTCTGAATTTAAACATATCTTAAAAGGAGGATTAAAACCGCATGCATATTAAGGTTTTTTTCTTTAAATAAATCATAATCTAGAGTGTGATTTGTGATATAGCATATAGCAACTTTACCTGAAAGAACTATTTCAGCATTTGGAGGGCATGTCTTTTTCCCCCATCGTGTGTAAACAACGCTGCTATTTTTTACATCTTCAAATAGCAAGCTAACTTATTATAACATTATTTCTAGTCATTCATCATATATTCATAACATAATATTGAAACAAAGCAACCAATTGATACCTTGAACCCTCTGTATATCACCATCTGCTTTTTCTTTTAACACTTTCATCGATCCTTCAATATGTTCGGTGAAACTTTTGAATTCCCGCCTTAAAGCTTCTATTTGGTACGCTCCTAAAGCAGATGACAATTGTCCTGTTAGATAACCCTGTAAAATTTCTTTGCAATTTCCGGTGTTTGCCTCAGCGTGTACTTCGATCACAAGGATCACAAGAATTAGACCCAAAGTCATCTGCAGTACAAATAAAATACAATATGATATTAATACAATACAATATAATGCAATACAATATTAATTTTGTAAATACGAATAGCAAACAAACTTAATGTATCTTTAATTCTTTTTTGGGTCAAATTGAATAGTTTGTACATGTTTGAATTCCGGTATATATTCATTTTGTAAAATCTTTGGAAAATTTCACTCTCAGGGTGTTTAACACGATATGTGATCATGGAAACAATTAATGCGTTACTTAACGTATATTTATAATTAAGAACATGTGTGATGTGTATGGGTATAAACTGTGTTTATATATGAGTGAGTGAAAAAAAGCAATGAATAATTGTTTGGAATTATGTGTCAACATATATTGATAGAAATAAAAACATATTCCAAAAATATATATTTTAGGTTTTTTTAATTCAAAGATAAATTCTAAAAAGCTCTATCTGAATACTTTTTAAACCTGCAAAAAAAAAATCATAAAATGAAATCAGATGAACATACAAGAAAATTTAAATTACCAAAATCAACTTACCATCAATTCATAAGCGTTCACTAAGCTTCTATTCAAGCAGGTATTTATATACATACTGTAGGAAAGCCACAAAAGCTAATACCTTTGCTCAACCCACGAGTTTTAGTAATGCGTTTCATATCGAAATTAAATTGAAAATATATACCATAACTAGGTTTTAAATTTCAAAAATATATCCTCTGTGCGTGAGAAATATTGTTCATATGCAAAATTTACAGTTATCATAAACAATTGCAAACTTTATTGTGATAAATTAAATTTACATCTCTAAAAGTGAACGGTGTCTGATATATAACACAGAATAATTGTAAGCGTATGCCCAGCAGAATTTTGTTTCAATTCAATGTCTTTATTCATGTCATTATTATCAATAAGGTGAATACAAAACATTTATGATCGCTTAACTTATGAATGACTTGTACCAATGATAACTGGTTCACAGTTAGCAAACTGGGTGATTATGTTTAATAAAGCTATCTGCGTTTGTTATTTTTTTCATATTCATATTTAAATTCAATAAGGAGTTTTTTATTATGTTCTCAATAACCTTATTAAAATTATCAAAATTGTTTAAAAACGATTTTTTTATCCTTTGTCATTTTTGTTTTACATTCTGTATTGAGAAGAAACATTACATATTGAGTATGGATTTTTTTTAAACATTTGTTTCAGTGGTACCATTATTTGTCATAAGTATATAAATCAAACACTCTTAATAAAGTTAATTCTAAAATTAAAAAAAGGTATTTATCGATGCATTAAGCCTAAGCTGTTTGAGTATTTTTTCATTTATTTATCTCTTTATTAATTGTTTAGAACATATGGTGATTTCGATCTTGCCATTGCTTAACTGTAGTTTTTATAATTCATGTTTAATGTTTCAAACAGTTGATTATTCATTGTAAATAAAACTTAAAGTTGCGATAACAAACATAATTTTCATCAAAATAGCTTATAACAATATTCTCTTTTTTTCAATTTCATTCTTTTTAAAGCAAAAGAAAACTTTAAGACTAATTTTAGAAACAATAGCCTTAGTAACAAGTATGAATACGAAAGATACAATGCGCTTTAATAAAAATTGAATCAGATAGTTTGTCATACATTGATATAGCACTACTTTGATTGGATCATGCACTTTCTCTGAATTCTTGTAAAAGCATTTTACTGTAAATGACATTGATGGTAACCCAACAACAAAACTTTATGATAAACGCGATGACTTCAAATTTTCTATAGTCAACTTTCCTTACTTATGTAGCCATATACCTTCATCACCTGCATACGGTGTTTTGTTTCTCGGTTGCTTTGATACGCGAGGGCTTGCTCTTCGTATGAACAGTTTCTCAGGCGAGGCAAACTATTGAGAAACAAGTTCATTAAACAGGACTATCAACAGTCTCGTAACCTGTTCTTTAATATGGGTTCGGATATTGTTGACCTTGTGCTTGTTTTTGAAAATGGTCCTCATAAAGTTAAATACGTTATCTTAAAGACACCAACTATATAGGCGTTGATTGATATTACCATAGCTTTTTTTGACAACAAAAATAAATGAATACATATTTTTTTTACATTTACTTATTTTTTATTTTTACACATTTCTAATATATTTTGGAACACTCAGCACACACTAGTTCCCTTCGCTCAGAATACGTTGGACGGTGTCTTCCCACTTAGCCAACATTTTGAAAAAATACAGGTAAAATACAGGTAGATCTTTGTTGGCTAAGTGGGAATGGGGTGCAGGTTTGAGAACAAAAGAATTTAATTACAAGTTAGCTATAGTCTGTTTTCACATAAACAGGGAGAAAAAAATATGTTCGCCTTCAGAAGAATGAACATGATTTGAACTTTTGTCTCAGTATATGTTTTTATTTAATTAATTCCAATGTAAATGTTATTTTCAAATTATGATTTTTAGTAATTAACTATTACATATTTCCCCTCAATGTATGCTATAAATTGAGCTATATATGTATATCTTGGTTTGTCTATTTTCATCATATTTTGAATGATATTAGTTGAGTTAACTTACAATTTTGAATAATATTAGTTGAGTTAACTTACACTTAGCCTTGGAAAGTAATGTAACTATAAAAATCCCGTTTGAAATTATAGCTATGAATCATATGGGTTTTTACTTCAATTTATTTTTTCAATATGCTTTGGTTTTTATTTTGCTGTTAATATAGTGCTCTTTTTTACATAAATAATATAACAGATTCAAAGAAGATTTATGTTTCATTTGGTATTAAAAGTATATTATATATTATATTTAGTATTACCATTATTTCTCTTGATAATTTTATGAATCCTTTTTTATTATATATAAAAAAGCTATCATTAATTTGTTTTTAAAACTATTCTCAGGTAATTGATAACAAATACATTTACATCTGAAAACAGACTATAGCCCCCTGGTCACTCAGGTATGAAAATCACAATATAGGCCAGGTGGGAATTGAGAATTTCAGAATGTTGGCTACAATGTAAGTGGGTATAAACCCGGTGGACAATATAAACCACACCGAGCCTCTACGGGATATAATAGGTATCCATTGTGATTTGAATTACCTCCATGCAATGAGTCTGGATGACTGTCAACAAAGGTGTAGGTTGAAACAGCTGTTTGACCATGGTAACCAGTGATTTGATAACCATGGTCCTCCAACGCCCAACGACGTTTTTGTCTTGCTACATTATATTTTAAATTGATATAAACTATTCATAACTTTAAAATGAGTATATAATCATTAAAAGACTACTTTTGTATCATATATTGCTTAAAATGTCTACACAGATTGTTAACTTTAATGCCAAAATATTGAATCTGACATGCAAAAAGGAAATGAATGGGATGCATGAAATGATCTTGCAAAAACCCTTAAACGTTTTGTAAGTTTTGAATGACTGTTATACCTACCAGGAATTATGTTGACGGATACGTACAAAACCAACATCACATGGAATATCATGTTCAGCCAATCCTTTTATTGAAACCTGAAAATGTGTCATTTTTTCTTAAGTTTTATGGTCGACACAACGATCATGTCAGCAAATACATTCTTCCACTGGGTCGCATGCTGACTGATGTTTTTCATACTAATTGTAAAACCATAATTAATCACCTAATTGTCTACGGACTTTTCCGATTTTTTCCCGATTACGACAAAGATAGGTGGGTGTGACCGGTCAGCAAAGAATGCTCACTCCTCATAGGCACCTGATCCTACCTCTTTCTCTATTTGGAGGTGGTTGTTGCTCTGCTTTGAATTTATTATTTCGTTGTATGGATTTTTGAGATGGTTTACGGTTTGTTATTGTCATTTTTTTGCATTTTCATACGTAAGCTATATCTCCATTAGTCCCATCTTTGTGGAAACTCAGCTCTGAATCCTTTGACAAACAAAGCGGTTCTATGACTGCTCATTAACGGATATACCAAGAACAAACGGTAAAGTTTGCGTGTTTGTTTATAATAAAAAGTGTTTTCTTATTTCATCGAAGTCTTCCAGCATTAAATATTTTTCAATAGATATTTGGTTTCACTTAATCCAAACTTAGTTTAAAACAGATTTTTTTTAATATAAAACTTCTTAACGTTCTCCATCAATCTTATAGGTGGTAATTATTATTAAATCACATGAAAGTATAAACTCTGTTTGTTAAGGAGATATCTTCTCTCCCCACCGTGTGTACGCTACACAGTCATTTTGTTACGCTCGTCTTAAACCATGATATGACAAAAATAATGAGAAAAACATTTTAGTGTTATCTTATTATTTTGATTTCTTGTGGCATCATACATACTGGTTTATTAATAGTGAGTTCATACTATTGTTACCAGTAGCGAGATTGATTTGTATAAAATACTGCATTCTTTACAGCTGACATTGCCTCAAAAGAAGAAAGATTAGAGGAAAATCTTTTTTATAATTGGATTTATCAAAATACTTAGAGTATCTTAGGAAAATTTTAAAAAGAACCCTTATATTTATTGCTGTTAGAGAAACACGTTACAATTATTTATACAATTTCAGATAAACGTCATTTTTGGTCAACATCTGCTAATGATGCCAAATAAAATACAACGTTGATTATTTTAAATAAATTGTGTTGATGCTTTAGATTATGGATTATGGACATGCGCTCCATAGTAAAAAATAAAAAGGAGGAAAATTGACGCAAATTATGTATATACTTTTGTCTCTAACATATAACATTTAACAAAGTGTGAATTAGACCCTTTTTAATTTTGTGAACTTGGGATGGAAAATTGAAGCCATAACTTTCAGATACTGCAAGACTTTTAAGGTTCTAGAGCAGTTATCCGGTGAATTTGAATTTTGAACAAATGATATGTCTATAACATTAATATATATTTGATTTTGACATGATTTTATTCTGAATCAGAGCAATAATACTTGAGGAGGTTATTGAAATTAAGTTTATGGAGCAATTGGTCTTAAAAAGAATTTAAAAACGTGCACAGATGATTTAACAATGCTTAAAAGGTATAGAACTAGACTGAGATCTTATATTTTGAGTTTCATGTGCATCGTACATACTGGTTCATTAATACTGAGTTTATGCTATTGCAATAAGTAAAGCCTGCATTCTTTACAACCGATTTTGTACAAGAATATTTTCATTGATAATTTTAAGAGGACCATATAAAATACAACTTCTGTTGCTGGTAAACTGCAAGCTTTGAGCAATATTCAATTTTATGTGTTGTGGGACCATATACTCTTTAAATGTAACAAATATATGTATAGGTTTTTTTAAGTTTTCGTTATTTACTTGAATAAATGACGTTTATTCATTTCTGAAGCAATTCTTGTTTTTACTATGCATAACATCGAAAACCCAAGTGTAGTCATCTTGACATTAAATGACAAAGGAACGTAAAACTATTAATTTTTAGAAGTCTTCTTTTTTAAACATGTCGTGTAATAATTTTTAGAGAAAAAAGTATACATCGCTAAAAATAGTTAGGGATGAAATACACAGATGCATAGTAACAAAAAAAAGGAAAGCAATACTATAATAATATAATAAAGTGTTAAAATACGTTTAGGGACTTCTAAACAAATGTTTAAAATGACCTTAAGAATATTAAATGACAAGAAATAAAACGATAATCTAATCACATTTATTCTTTTGAACAAACAGCTCACACTAGTACTCTCCCTTCTATATATGGAGGTCACCTCAGCGAACCACATCGAGCCTCAACAAAATAAAGTAATCTACCATTTTTATTTGCATGACCTCCATGTAAAGTATCTGGTTTTTCGTCAACACAGGCATACATTGATCCAGTTGCATGACCATGATATCCAGCCATTAGGTAATTTAACTAATTTTTATCAAGGCGGGTATTTTAGGTAAAGCTCTGCATCGCTGACAAATACATTGAATCGGACATCTTTGGTGAATACAAAAAATAATAGATAAAATGGGACATTTTACGCGATTTTATTTTACTGGAAATAACTTTCATAACGGGGTGCCAAAAATCATGGGTTAACTAATTGAAGTGAACTTAAACTGACCTTCATTTATTTTTTACAAACTCACCTGTCCAAGCGGGCGACCGCCATACCCTATCACTTACATCCACTGTCGATCACGGGGATCGAACTCGGGTCGCAGCGGTAAGAAGCGAGTGCATTGTCCATTACGCTACTTAGACAAAATAATATTATAGCGAAAAGTGTAGGGCAAGCTGATCATTGGGCAGTACCTTGGATCCGACAGCTTTGGTTTAAGCCATGCAAATAAAATTCAGTTATAAATTACGGGCATCAATTCACACCTGTTAAAATACCAAAGGTGTATTCAGTTTGTCTGGTGCAGACAAAAATGGCACGTTCATATATGAGTTTAAGCAGGGAATCTTAATGTAATTTGAAGCTTTAAAATCATGATTAAGACTATTCGCGGGGATGTTAAGGAAGCATATGGAATCTGAGTTACATGCAAATTCGTGAATTCACAAATCTAAATTATTATTTACATATTCAAATATCTATGCAACGAAACGTAGACCAAAAACAAATAAAAATACTGAAGACAATTTTTTTTTCTCTGGAAATTAGTTTGTATTACGTAGATTTACACATTGATAACACATTGATAACTCATGACTAAAAGTTAAATGTCGTGTGAATTTGATTGGAAAGCATTGAAAACATATTCAAGATATAACTAATTTAAGAACTCTAATAAAGTAAATAACTAATGGTGTGATTTATTGAGAATTGAACAAAAGATACTGGAGGAGATGTGAGTTAATGTCAATTTGCTTTTTTATTTCTCGGCCAGGCTTTCCGCTGTCGTTGTTTACGATATAAAAATTCGACTAGAACAACACTACCCCGTATATATTAAACTTGATATTTTATACGTATCGTTAGTTTGATTAATGCTTTAATTGAAAAGTGCTGCTAGAATCCCATATTTTGTGTTGTTTTGATGCAACATACCGTTTTCCGTGCAAACTTTATAAAAGTTGGGAAGGTTTTTCGAGAGCCGGATTATTAACTATTGAATTCAGAAGAACATAGAATTCTAACAGCGGTTTTGATTAAACAGAGATGGTTTGCCTTCACTTGGTATGTTTATTTTATTTTGGAAACCGCGGGGTAGTGTTTAAAAATTCAAAAATTAAAAAGTGAAAGCACATTTTCTATTCTTATATTAATTAAAAGTATGTCACTATCTTTAGAACATTCAAACTCGCATAGAGCTCTCAAAAAATTTATATAAAATTGCATTGAAATCACCTGGGAACATTTTGACAACGGATCTATTTCGACGAAGACAAACAGCACACGGTATATCATGATCATGAAGTTTCAGCAGTTTGCTAGGAGATATGTCTGTTTCATATTCTGCGCCGAAAACATAAGCTTTGTTCCCATCAGTTCCATCACTGTAAACCCCCCATTCTGGATCTCTAGGTCAACAAAGAAGATCAGCAGCAGATCCTGCATGGCCAGACGATGATCCGCCGGTAAAGCCCAACAAATACCAATGAAATAAACTAATCGAAGGTTAAAAGTTTAGATAATTGAATTGAACTTGCATAAACAACCTAATATAGATGATTCTTTTGAGATGAAACCACAGAATAAGTCAGCTAAACAGTACAAAAATGTTTCAATTGTCTTTACAATTTTAAGTGCATTTAGAGATAACTATACATCGTACCTGATAAAACTAATTCAGCATTAAGGGGACAGGTTTTCTTTCCCCATCTTGTGTAAACAACCCTATTGTTTGTTGCATCTAGAAATATACGATTATGTAATAAAGAAAAAGAAAGATTATGCATATATAAAATAATTTTTAATTCTTATTTTGTCCTCCTTTTTTTTTAATAATGATAAAAACATATCAAAGAAAATACGAAATAAGAAAGAAAATATATAATTTTAAGGTAATGTTCATATTTTACTTTGTTTTTTTTTGCGCGTCAATGTGTATTCTTTCTTTGATTTCTTTCACTGACTTTTCAATTTGATCGGTTACACTTCTGAATTCCCGCCTCAGAGCCTCTACCTGGTACGCTCCAAGAGCAGACGACAGTTGTCCTGTTGGATAACCCTGTAACATGTCTTTACAACTTCTACTGTTTGTTTCATCCACTGCCTTGATCACAGGAATCAGAAGAATAAGAGCAACGACCATCTGCGTATAATTCAAAAATACTATGATTATGACCTAGTACATAAGAAAAAAAGCATATATTGTATGATTATTTTAATCAATATTAATATCTTTGTATTAAGTCCATTTTATGCAACTAAATAGAAACATTAATTCGTAACAAATTAACAATCGAGCAAATTTATTGATTAACTTGAATATCAAATATCAAAATTAAATAACATTAACCACTACCGTCAATTATACACAATGTGTTTACGAGGTTTTTTCATCAATTACAATAGGAAAGATACTAAAGGCATATGGTTTTATTCAACTGTTGTTTATTATGCTTATCAGAACGAAACTAAAATGAAATGGTATACCATGACAGAGTCTTAAATTACATGAGCGTATGTCGTGTTTAGGTATAAGACAAAATTACCAGGTTAAACTTGTTTCAGGAAGGATTCTATAAGCTTTTCTAATATTATATTCAAATTTTTCTTTAAAAACATCCGTAAAATAATTAAGTAACCTTATTACACAAACACAGACTGATATTGACTTACAATATAGCTGTGTGCGTCAGCTCTGTGTACGATTTTAATATCCGGATACTTTTATGAACTTGTTTTTCCATTTATTAAAACATGTTCATGATCATTTGGTGTACGACATCTTAATCAATGATGTAAGTCTAACTGATAAGCTGCATAAATATTGATGCAATCGTGTAAAAAAAATCCTATTTTTTCAATTTTTATTATTCACTAGATCAATAGATTTTAAATTTGAATTTTTAATGGATACCTGAACTTATAGATTTAAGGGCTTTATCTATTACGTTTGATTGATTTAAGTTTTCTAACAACATTGACTCATATTCATTTGTGATATATAGTTAAATTTTACAGCGTTTGTTTTTTTCTGCAATTCATTCAATCAATAAATATTAATTTTTTAATTGTTATCGCAGAAATTGTATTTTTTGGAAATTTTCGATAATAAACAAAATAATCCTAAGATAAACGATTGCGAGAGCTTAGACACTTAAGTGTTCCATTTTAACTAGATTTAACTTATTTTTTTAGTCAATTACTTTCTTTTCATGAACATAAATTGAAGAAAGAAACACCAATCCTTTTAATATTAAATGCTTTTATTGTCATCATGAAATGATATATTACATCACTTATGTCAAATGTGTTTAAAAGAAAAGTGGTTATTTACTTAATTTAAATTAACTACAAAATTAGTATTGAATCATTTAATGAACCTTTCTCTAATTTCCGGCAACTTTGATGAAGATGTCAAAACCAAGAATCTTAATATCAGAATGAATTTGTAATGATATATCTGTAGAGTCTTGTTATTCTTTGGAACAAACGGCACACACGAGTTCTCTTCCCTCAACATAAGGTGGACACTTCAAGGAACCACATCGAGCTTCTACTTGGTGGAACAGATAACCATTCTTATCCGCTCTGCCTCCATGCAATGTGTCTGGGTGATTGTCAACACAGGTGTACACTGACCCAGCACTATAACCGTAATGTCCGGCCATTAGGTAACCATGGTACTCTAGATTCCATCCTTTGTAGCATGTTTTTCGTGCTATAATAACAAGTATGTTAGTTACAGTTTTAAATCAAAAAGGTATATAATTGAATAAAACAAAAAACATTAAGAAATGCAAAAAAGACATTAGTTAATACCGTGAATTTAGCTATAAGTTAAATGATATATACGAGGGTTGTAAGCAAAGTTTGCCGACAAGTTCCATTGTGAACGGAATATTGGCGTGATACGAACGAAATTTTAAAGATTTAATCTTGACGTTTTTTTTCTAACAAATATGTAATGATTTGTTTTTCTTTTAAATGCCCCATAAAATATATATATATTTAGGTATACGTTTACTCAGAATGAAAAAAAAATTCCACTGGTGATAATGAAAAACCATCCATTGTGTGTTAAAGACCTATCATGGTAATGCTATTTTTCACTTTCAAAAAAGTAGGTCAATGACCTACTTTTTGAGATAATGGCCATTGAATATTTTTTGAAAATTTAAGAAAAGTCCCTAAACATTTTACACTATGATTGAAATTTTCTTAATTGTGAAAATAATACAAATTGCTTAACTCTTTTAAAAATGAAATACAGTTTATGAATGACAGTGACACTAAACAGACACAAATCATAAAGTTTTCATTCACAATTTTTATGAATATTCCAGTCCGAATTTCGTCTATCAGTTTTCAAATTCCTACCCTTTTTTGATTCATTTTTACAGAATACTGAACGATGATGACACTAAAACATATATAGCATTAAACTAGGTATATTGACCTTACTCTGCAGGCATAAAAGTTATATGAGATCAATGATAAAAATTTTAAGGTATGGTGTCTTTTATTGTTCTAAGCATTTTTCAATATATTTGTAGTTGGTGCCATTCGAATATCTAAACGAAAAACTTAAAATATGCAAAACTATGTTGATTAACAAATAAAATCTTTACTTTGAATATTACAGTACTACCAAAATTATTTCAGTGAAAAACAAAATCTAAAAATTTTAGTCCGAATTTCCTCTGTTTCGCTAAAAGTCCAACTTTGTTTGAGCCTAATTCCATAATATAGTAAAAATATCGAATGATTTGTCAATGATAATTCGTTTCATAAATAACTTTAGCATTTAGAACAACTTTTACTCATGACATTGAAGTTTGTAACAATCCGAATTTGAGAACTCAAACCCTGAGTAAACAACGTCCTTAATTACTTTCATAAGATATGCTCCATTTTTATTGTGTACGCTTTTTTCCTTATTAAGCTAATGTCACGTTAAAGAGCATAACAATTAACCATATTTAATATGACATCAAAATAACAAATGAAAGTCAATTTGTGAATGTATCAATTACATTGAAGAGGTTTTTTTATTTTTCTATCGCAAATCAACGCTTGAAAAATTGGTCAAAGCGTTAACGTCAATGAACATCTTGGAATCAAGAAACTTTGTATGTAAGGCGGAAAATTTCCTATGGAGATCAAAGGTTCTAAGATGCTGCTCTTTTGAAACACAAAGGTTTACAGTTGGAATCACAGAGGTTTAAAGATGGAAGAACTGATATTTTGAGCTCTTGCAGCACCCTCAACACTCTTACATCCCGGATTTTGCGCCTATTCGTTTTGCTTTGTTTCGTAATCTAAACTGCGTGGACAGATATTTACGGAATGAAATGATCTACGATATCCACAGTAGGCATTATTCATAATTTTGACATATTATGGTATAAACGTGCATTTGATGAATGGGTTTAATTTAAATGACATGAAAAGTGTGTGAAACTGAAAGGTTTAAACTTTGAAAAAGGGTGACAGGTTTGCCTGTGTGTTGTTTGACGTCAGTTGGCCTCGTGGAGTATGATATGCTGCTCTGTAAATCTAACTTATACAAAGTAAAAATCGCTGTAGTTTTCTAAAGATAAATAAAATAAAATAAAAATCATATGATTTTTGCATACATATTTCCATCGTAGTTATTTTATAAAACATACGTCATCTTACAAAGTTAACAGTAATTTTGCCGTAAACAACTTTTCTAACAACCATCGTCGATATGCATATTGGCTTTGGTACAAAAATCATTTTATTTCGTAAAAATACTGTTTTGGGTATCAAATTCGTCTTTTGACGACGATAATTTTTGTTCCGGATCAATTCTTTTGTTCTTGTTGGGCAAAAAGATTTTATGGAATGAAATAACAGTGCAAACACTACAAACATTTTTTTTCGCCAGAATTTGCTTCTAAATTAGAAGAAATTGAATAATGAAGTGTACAATGAAACCAATGGTAATGTACACTTATCTTCTGATAACCCTAGATTCACCACGTGTAGCAGGATGTGGTAATGTTATTTTGCATGAACATTGGAAAGATACAAAGTTGACATTCTTTGTAAAGACTGGTCTGTTTCTAATATAAGACAAGCAAAGGAAATTTTTTAAAAAAATATATTTAAATCGACATCATAAAACGCACGACGCAAGTTAACCACTGTGAAATCATTAGATTTCGTGGTTGATTAATTTTCGTGTGAATTCGAGGGTACCTCATATCCACAAATTAACATCCTCCATGAAATCGTAAGATAGGGTAATAAAGTCATATATGATTTTGTAGGTATAAGTGAATACACGAAAATAGGTCTCCACAAAGCTGTTGAATTGAAGCAAAAATAGCCCCCACGAAATTTAATGACTCCATAGTATGTCACCTAGTGGTTACTGATTTACCATCACCAAAAAAATTAAAGTAATCAATTAAAGAGGGGAATAAAAATCATAGTGAGATTGTCATATTTTACCTGGAAACATCTTGACTACCGATTTGTTACGAGCCAGACACACAGCGCAAGGCACGTCGTGGTCATGTAGTGCTTGTAAACTGCCAGCTGAGGTACTTGTTTCGTACTCTGCCCCATATACAAACGCCTTTGTCCCATCAGCCCCGTCTGTGTATACACCCCACTCTGGATCTCTGGGTAAACAGAGAGGATCTACTACTGCTGCAGTATGACTATAATGAGATCCTCCAGTATATCCTTAACGAATAAATAAGAAATATTTGAAAGTAGAATATTGGTTTTGACACAGCTGCATGGAGTATTTTTTCGCTTTTGTTTTAATTTGCTTTGTTTTCGGGGTTTTTAATGAGAGGGGACTGTTGGGGTCATGTGATTTGATCATTTTTTAAACATCAAATTAGGTTCAAAGTGTGCATATTTTATCATTACTTCATTTGTTCAAATTAAATTTAAAATATATGAAGAGTTTTGATTATTTTAGGTTAATACAAAGTATAATTTGTATTTTTTCTCTATGATTTATGAATATCATTGTGGTTGTTTATATTTGACTTTGAAAAAAAATATTTACCTCATGTTCAATTAAAATCATTTTGGATTTGCAATATTTTTTTATTTACATTATAGAATTTAAGATAATTCAACTAAAATGATTTAATAAAATTTAATTAAATATTTTTGTACATGTATATAATTATATATGTATACTAGTTGGCACAAACGAGTTAGTGCTCAGCCAACATACCTTTCAATAGAAAATAGCTCAACGTACCTGAGATAACTAGTTCAGCGGTTGCAGGACAGGTCTTTTTCCCCCATCGTGTGTACACAATGCCACTGCTTCTGTTTACTTAAACATAATTAAACAATTTAGTTTGGTTATTTAAAGAAGAAAAATATTTATGCTTTTAATTCATAGTTATGCATTTAAAAATAGTACCTATGTGTCTGCTTAGAGCAGCTTCTGTTTTTTCATCCAATTTATTAACCGATTTTTCAATTTGATCTGTAACAATTTTGAACTCTCGTCTCAAAGTTTCTACTTGGTACGCTCCTAAAGCAGACGACAGTTGTCCTGTCAAATAACCCTGTAACATGTCTTTACAACTTCCGGTATTTGTCTCGGCTTCTGCTACAGCTAACAGTGTCAGAAAGAGTAGTAAACCCATACTCTGCGAATGAAAAATAACTATACGTATAACAAATATGCATTGCTTTAATCAGAATGTTACTTCCTTATAAAAGTCAATTTAAAATGACATGATTTGTAAACATGAGCAGCCGAAAACAAAAAAATACTATAATATTTTTTTTTCAATATAAGAAGAGTCTTATTTGTATTCTTGGTTCATACTTGATCAATCACCAACTAGAAAATTTAAGATCGTCATTTATATTTGAAATCCTTGTAACACTACGACATCATGTTTGACTATTGTTATTATAAATGTTCCTTTTCGGAACTTTATTTTGATCGTTGAATTATTATGCATAGAAATGAGATGAAAAAACAAAAATCAGTGCAATATATAGGGCAGTGTTTTACCAAAGATCTTGATGGGGTGAAGTAATGACTTTAAACAAATTTTAAACAGAAGATAACGGTTAGCCATAGATGTTTACTTACGATGATGAACTGCACGGTCAAACCAACTACAGTCTTTCCCCTTCTATGTATTTATATTGTCATACAGAGCAATCACAAAGAAAGTTAATACTAGACGTCCTACGCATTTTAGAAAAACCGTATTGATATACGATCAAAATGAAATTTAATATTGACGTGTATTCGACTGTTTTAAATAATTTCAACATCATGCGCTTATTTAACTGGTTTATTTAATCTCCATATTTTCTCGGAAATTACAGTGTAGCTTGTAATATTTCTATGAAACATGTAGGAACAATATAAACAATTTAGTTCAAACAAGCTTTAGGGGGTTTTTTTGCACCCAATAAAGAGTTCAAAGTATGACATTTGTTTTCTATACTATAATACTTACATTTCAAAAAGTCCATATTGATTTCAAACTGCTCAACCTCGTGATCCCCCAAATAGTACAGTAAGATCAATTGATCTACAGCTTAAGTTTAATATGGTACATCAATATGTACCTTGCAAGCATAGCTATAGAGTTAATATTCAAAGTTGTGGTATACCAAATCCCATCAACTGTTTTTGGTCGGGGAGGGGGTTAATCCTTAAGTTTAATTCTTGAAAGCAATAGATTCATTGTTTGTTTTGGGGTTTTTTTTCATCTGTGCTCCTAAAATCTTTATTATTGTATTCTCTGGACTTAAAACATGTAGGTACAAAGCTATGATGTCCTAATGATAGGAATTTAACAAACTGCAGACGATGGAATTTTCCAATGTCCACCTTAACGTCATCTTTCAAAAATTAGAAATGAATCATATGGCGAACAACATAAAATTTCACACAAGATGAATTATATTCAAAACGGAAACAATTATTTTTTTTCTAAGGAAAGCAAGAAATGTAATCGATCATTTAATACAACGCAAATCAGCCTCAATTTGGTACAACATATTCCTGATTTAGTTTTTAATGGTTTATAGGGGGTATTGTATTGCTATGGCAAGAAATGAGACTACAAGGTTCATTTGGGGTTTTTTTATCCCTGCAATAATCGTCAGTTATAGCAAGGCAGTGTTCCTGTTTCTAAATTTTTTCTGGAGGTGCAAAATTGTTTTTACAAAAAGTCACAATGTTCTTTCCTTAGGTTTACATTAGAGATTTTCATAAAATTAATACATTGGTGGTTCTATGCGGTAATTCGAAACTTGTTTATATTTTGTAACACTAGTTACATGTATGGCAATTCAAACTATAAGAGTTTTTTATTAAATTTCGAGTGGTCCTTCAAATTATCTATTCAATCTATTTATCAGTCAACATTTTAACACTAATTAAAAGTGTGTTATCAAAAAGCAAACACTAATGAAAACAAACATAAAAGTGGCAACTTTAATAAATTCCATTGAATCAGAGAAACCAAATCATTTACTAGCACCACTCCAATTTTAAGAGAAAGAACTTTATATTTATCGAAAAACGGGAGATACCCTGCAGTTTTATGCTTTATCCCGGGTTTATATTTGTATTAAGGTTTTGTCAAACATGAAAATCATGTAAATGAGATGTTGAGGTTTGATAACTGAAAGACCCTGCACTGGAATGTAAAACTATTAATATCATTTGAATAAAGCCTCATTTTACTACGTGTGTTGTTACTAATGCATGACTTGTCGTTAGATACAGATAAAAAACCCATTTGTGAAGAATTTTAACAAGAAATTTAGAAAAAATAAAGAAGTTTTCCTGTCGTTAAATATATATTTGTGTATCTGTCATTATTTACGGTAGATCTTATATGAGAGCAAGTAGGGTTTCTTTTTAGTGCAAACGGTCTCATGGGAAAGATATAGTAAAAAAATAAACCACCAACCCTTCAGAATTAACCGCCATTTTTAACCAAAAATAAACATCGGCTATGACTAACTTTATGGATGATCAACAACATGCTGATTGTAAAATTGCCCATATCAAGGTTCTCTAAGGCTTTTAAAACGTGCATGTAATAATGATCATGTAATGTAAGCTTTACATAGCTGAAATTTTCACTTCAAACTTACAACGTGTTCTTCTCGTCTCGCTTGTTTTTCAAAAGTGAAAGTAGATGAAATTCATCCGCTGATAAAATCAAAGCCTGCTGTGCGTACACACATGTTATTTTCGTTTAAAATGCATATTATAAATTTAACATTCTTATTTAAACCATGTACAGTCTGTTTTAAGAATTAATTTTGCTGTACGAAAAAATACGAAAATAACTTTTTCTAGAGAAAAGACTTCCGGTTAAAGAAAAAGTGGTTGATCACATGGATGTAAACTTTGCAGATTTCGAGACTTAGAGCGACTGCAAAAGGTATTTGCTTTTTTTCATTGTTGCATATTTTGAAAATGGAACTTTTAGTACGTTTTTTTCAGAAATCATAAATAAATTAATACCATGAATCATACACATTTCATCTGATCCCCACATGCTCTCTCTTGGCTAAGGACCGTGTTTTGGGCCACAGCATTTTGCTCATTAAAGCTAGTAAATTTTATTTTTTTTAACAGTTAGCTATATATATGGGTATGAAATGTGTGCACATACAACTGTCATGTAAAATGAAATTTATTTAATTATCAAAATTACAAAAGTAAATATATGGAATACCGGAAGGGAAAAGTGTAGTCTACTGTACACTTGTTACATGTATAAGCATGGGTAGCAAAAAGAAAACCTCGCGTGTGTTTGGAAAAGGAAAAGGTGTACACCAAAAGCGTAGAAAAGAGAAACACCATGGAAGACCACATTACATCTTAAAAAGAAGCCGACCAAGTGGCAAACATATTAAAATCAAAATCAAGAAGCTGTGGAAAAAACATTCTATTGGTACTGGTAGAAAAGTGTCATATATTTCTACTATATTAAATGACAATCACTCTATTAGACTTTCCATTAAGAAAGTGAAACAGGTGTGTCCAGAAGGATACAGAATAATTAATCTTACTACTTTACAAAGCCATGTAAATGAAATGACTTTGCATGCATGCCAATGTGTTGATGCCATTGCCCTTGCATCCACTGGAAAACCACCGATAACTGCATTGACAGAGACAAGAAACCTTGGTTTAGCCAGTGTATTTGCTGTTCAGTGCAATGGGTGTAAAAAACATTTTAAATTTGAAACAAGTCCTCGCATTCCAGGATCACGGAGGTATATACACAGGCTTTGATTATATTCAAAAAAGATTTATTTTACAATTTTATTTATAAATTTGTAAATATCTCTCATTATTATGATTATTTATTTTTGGATTGTGTAAAAATAAAAATCAAAACATGAGTTTAGGCCCTGAGAAACAATAGATGCTCAATGACATGCATTCATTAGCTACCAGTATTTATAAAGGGTCTTTTATAAGAAAATGTTTAATTAAACAAGGTCCAAAATCAATTGGTCTCATATCATGCAGAATAAGTTCTTTACCATGTTTCACATCAAAATTAAATGCTCATTAAAATATTCATGCTCAATGAGAATGGCAATAAGCTACCACTCATAGGATGCTGTCTCTGTGAATTTGTAAAAGGAATGATTATCTACTCTTTAGCAGAACAAAATGTTTTGAAACATGATCAATGTGTCATATATATATATATATATATATATATATATATATATATATATATATATATATATATATATATATATATATATATATATATATATATAGCACATTAATTTTATTTTTGTTTTTTGAGTTTCGGACGGCCAATTTAGAAATGCATTTGACTCTAAAACTTTGAACATGTTCAATTTTATTCTTTACTATTATAATCTACATTTGAAAATGATCAACTATTCTAAGTAATCGTGATTTTAAAATATATAAGTTTCTAAGTGTGTAAAAAAAAATTCATTTTCATTAAAACAATCCAATATCAGATTTCTATTAGGCAACTCATAATTGTTAGAGGTTGTCTTTATCAACAATAACTTTTAATGATTTAATTGCATTAGGTAAAATAAGTATTTCTCTTAACATCATGCACCTGCTATCTCTGCTGTCCGATTTTGTTGAAATTGTAAACTTTTCACAAAACATTATAGTGTAAGCTCAGAATATTGAAAAAGTGAAAGAAAGAGGTACAAATCACAAAGTATATACATGTATGACTGAATTTTCAATGAGGTTTTTTTTCATTAGATTTTGATTACAGTAGTATTTCAAATAAACTGAATTTCAATCACTATTTGAAAACATAGTCAGGTTTAGTGAATTATATGATAATGTATTTGATCATGTTGAAATTTGAATTAATATTGTTTGTTAAATTTACTTTCTAGGAAGTTATGAATATCTTATGAATAATCTAAGAAAAGAAGATATACACCCATCCTTTATTATATTAATGTCCCATACATGTACCAATAATGATAATAGTTATTGCTTACTCTCAATAAAAATGATATATAATTTAGGTCTCCTGTAACACAGCACAGTTTTTGCTACATCACCTCTACATGTTGTTATTTATTGTTTTACATTGGTACTGTAGTAAAGGGGATAAGATTTGTTCAAATGGAGGACAATATTTCTTTCAAAGAGATATATAGATGATTTTGAATTGATAGAGGTTGCCTTAAAATGTTCTTGATAGTTGTATGTCAAAAGACATGTACTTTATAAACAACACCACACTGTAGTGTAAGAACTAAGGTTTGTTCAATTCATGAATCTATTCCTATTAAAAGGGGTGATTTAGAAAAGCTAAACAATAATTAACAAATAGCATTTCTAAAAGTCTATGTGCATTTGCAATAAAATGTTATGTCAGTGATATTAATTCCCTCTGATTTTATATAAGATCAACTGTTGTTGTCAAAGGTCATTTAGTCATAAACTTCAAAAATATTTCCATATATGATATTGTTACAAATGCTTATAAACTAATATTTTAATTTTTTAGAGATAAATTATCACAGTATTAAGGAGCATGTTTATGATTAGAGTTTTTGAAAACCAAGTGTTGATTATAAAAAAAATAATAATATTGTTTGGTTCATAAACATTAAACCAAGGAGTAGACACAGCACTAAGGATTCTCTATTTAATTAAGTCTCCCAAACGAAGTTTGGAGACTTATAGTTTTTGTACGGTTCTTCCTCTTATTCTTCTTCTTCTTCTTCTTTGCTGCTCTGAATTTATCTGTTGCATTTCTCAGAGATGTCTGAACAGAATTATACAAAACTCTAGGATACGTTAGGTCTGCATACATGTATCTAGTTGTGCACCCTGGTTTGATTTTTCTCATTTGGGGTTGGCCAACCACTTTTATGGGGGGTCAAAAGGGTGTGGGGTGTAACACTGAACCTTATGGGGAAAATCGTAGACTCTATTGTAAATGGTAATAACTTGAAAATGGACAAAGATGATTATATACGGTTTTCATAATCATATATTGACTGTTACAGGCAATGTATAGGGTTTATTAGATCTGACCCCTGGGGTCATCCCAACCCCCAGGATATTGGAAATGACCATATATCTCAGAAACTGTTAGTATCCTGATCCCTAAACCATATATATATTCTTGTTCCATGTGTTAGGGGCATCAAATGGTATGTAGGTCATGGGCCCTGGGGTGGTCCTGACCCCCCTCAAACAGGAAGTGCCCGAATATCTTGAAAACGGTTAAGATCCAAACCCCTTAACCATAATTATTCTTGTTCCATGGGTCTTGTTGGTTCACCTAATGTATAGTAAAGGACCCCTGGGGAACATCATGTAACTTCGGAAATAAAAGTAATCAAGTTCTATATCTTTTTGTCTGTAAAGTTTGACCCATGTGGGTCATCCATACTCCCAATGATGGCCTCGTTCCTTTGGAAGACTCTATAATCGCCCCGATTATAATTACATCTTGTTACATCTTGTGTTAAAAATGTGATCCCGATTTAATACTTTGGCCGCAAGAGGGCTTTAAAGTTTAACAAAAAAATAAATAGGGAAAATGTTTTAAAAAATTAAATAGAATGTTACTAAACACTGTTGTTTAGTAAGCGATGTGGCCCGTAGGCCATTTGTTTTATTTAATTATTCTCTTCTTGTGCCTTGCAAACTCCTATAAATTATGATTTTAGATTTGACATAAATGTACGTGCAGTGTTGGGAAGCATGACAACGGGAAATGGGCCATCCCACCTAAATGAAATTCTTGGTACTATGAACTCCCCAGGCCTGTCTTCTACATCGTTTACAGCTATAGAGAAGGAGGTTGGAGAATGGTGGCTTTCTGCTCTTGAGAGTAACATATTGGAAGCAGGGGCAGAAGAGAGAGCTTTGGCAGTAGAAAGGGGTGATTACCATCATGAGGTTCCTGCAATAACTGTTATTACAGATGGTGGATGGTCAAAACGCACACACAAACACAGCTATAATGCTCTTGGAGGTGTAGCCATTATCATTGGTAAAGAGACAGGAAAACTGCTGCATATAGGGGTTAGAAATAAATACTGTTATGTGTGCCAAACAGCCAAGAATAAGATGGTGGAACCACAAGAACACGATTGTTTCAAGAACTGGGATTCAGATAGTCAATCCATGGAAAGTGACATTATTGTGGAAGGGTTTAAAGAAGCAGAGACTAAACATGGTTTACGGTACATGCGTATAGTTGGTGATGGGGACTCGTCTGTATATGCCAAAATTAGAGAGGAAGTACCCGAGTGGGGCAGGGATGTTCAGAAAGAAGAGTGTGCAAATCATGTTTGTAAGTGTTACAGATCCAACCTTGAGAAGCTCGTAATGAATAACCCCCTTTACAAAGGAAGGCATAATCTTACAAAAAAAGTTAGAGTACAGCTAGTTTCTGCAGTAAGATGTGCAGTACGTGTCAGAGCAAAACAGAGGGAGAACAAAGAACTTACCACATCAGCTGCAGTTGCTCACCTTAAACATGATATTCTGAATTCTGTACATCATGTTTTTGGTAACCATTCAAATTGTTCAGACTTTTGTAAGGTGTCAACTTCAACCTCAACTGCTGATAATTTACAAATTCAAATCGAACAAAATGAAGGTATTGATGATGATGGCGCAAACTTTGAGAATATCTTTGAAGAGCAGATTACATTCTGGGAAGAAGGTGCAAGTGCAGAAGAGTTAGAGAATTCTCGTTATTGTAGCTTTGACTTTCATGATGTTGAAAAATTTATCATTCAGGATGTTTCCATTCTTTTAATGAAAATAGCAGAGAAGGCTGAAC